>NC_141542.1:117305000-117605000 GCF_021556685.1 Rattus norvegicus
AAGAAGACCAAGATGTCGCCTCTCCCTCTTGTTGCTATTTTAATGGTTGTAAGTAGGATCGCAGAGCTTCAGTTTATGAAAGCTGCCTCGCTCAGATAGACACATCAGTGGCAAGCTGTTCTCTGTCCCAATTCCTGATTCTATCGGCTATTCCTCCGTAGCTTTTCTTTTATAAATGGGCAGTGAGGAGGGGACTTCATACCCTTAAATGCTTCGGAAGATGAACTGTAACGTGAATCAGGGCAGAGAAGCAACCCATTGGATTTCTTGAGCTTGGACTCCTTTGACCTCTCTGGTTTCCAGTGTCTTAAAAATGCAGCAAGTTTTGCTGGAGATCAAATCTTGCTGAAGGACTAAATTCATATAATTATTATCTATCACTTTTAAGAGAATTCCCTAAACTTCGTTTCCCTTGAAAAATCTCTACTTCTTGAGAGGCAATAGTCTTAGCCCGTTGTTTGATCTTTTGAGTTTCAGTTTCGAAAAAACGATGAATTAGCACGAAGCATACTCCTAAGAAATCATAGAGTTTAGTGGATTATCCATACATTGCAAGGATTTAATGGGAGTTACCGACCCTCTTCTCTGACCAGGGATTTAAATGCTCCTGTGACACTTAGCGTTTCTTGTGAGTCTCCCCTAGCTTTCGGGTTGAAGGACTTGGCGTCCTCTTTGCATATTGGTCTCTAACTCACTCCCTAGGGTGGGCATAACTGTCACATGTATTCCTGAGACTTTACATGGGTTCCTACCCCCAGTGGCATCCACTTCCAGTGAACTTATTCAGAAATGACTCTGTCTGCATAGGCCCTCTCCACTCAAGTTCTCTCACTGTCCTGTGAGGTTAAGTTATCTTCCCACCATTTAATCTACTTATCTAAACGGTCACCGAATCTCTCCTGACAATTGAATGGTAGATACATTTTTGTCCTAATCCCAACATGGTTCAGTATGATGAGGAAAGTCCTCACTGCCAACATAGTGATTTGCTGGGGTAACTGCCCCAGTACTCAGGAGGCAGGGGCAGGAGACTATTACGTTCTAGGTCAGCGCAATGATACAGCCAGACTCAGCCCCAAAAATCAAAAACAAAAGAAAGAATCTTAAGTAATATTTTGGACAAAAGAACAAAAGAATTACCTAGCAGACACTATTTTAGCAACATGAAATTTTTGTACAGAGAAGTGTTCCACATTTATTCAAAGTACCTTCTGCCAATCCTGGAGTGGTTAGCAGCCTGACACTTATACTAAGAAACCCTCACTGTGACTAACTTCTCTGAGTCACGCTGACTGTGTCTTCCTCTCCCCTCAGCCAGGTCAGGTGGCACTTATTACTCAGGTCAACTTCCTTTCACCTGAGAGAGTTCTGCACGTTGCTCATACCCTTTAAAGCAAAATGGCTCCGGCTTCTACTTGTTATTCTGACACAACCCATCTTGGTGAAAATAAGAGACGCATCTCTGTATGTGAGTAAATTCAGAAACTCTAAGGACAAAACAAGCCTACTGAAGAACTTCTGCGGAGGAAGCACTTGCTTCACAAACAAGAAGACTTGAGTCCAATTCTTCTTTATGGTGTGTGCTGTTCCTCTAGCTTGCAATCTCAGGGCTGGGGAGGTGGAGCTTAAAAGATCACTGGAGCTTTCTGGCCAACCTGTTAAGTGAGCCCCATTCCAGTAAAACACCTTTTCTGAGAGAACAAGGAAGGTTACTTCCGGCTTCCACATATACACACAGGCATACATGAGCACAGACACCTGCGTGTGCACACGCGTGCATATACAGAGAGAGAGAGAGAGAGAGAGAGAGAGAGAGAGAGAGGAAGGGAGGGGGGAGGGGAAGGGGGAGAGGGAGAGAGAGACACAGACAGACAGACAGAAACAGAGACAGACAGAAATAGAGAGACAGCCAGAAACAGATAGACAGACAGCAGACAGACAAACAGAGAATGTGGATCTGAATGATGGGTGTCTACAAGCAAAAACTTTGGGGTCGCACAGAGTAGCAGAACTTGATTTAACATTTTCACAAGTTCAGGAAAACAATAGGTACATTTTTTTCCCTACATTTCAGAGGTGGAGAGAGAAAGACAGAGAGATACAAAGAGAGAGAGAGAAAGAGAGACAAAAAAGCAGGCAGAGACAGAGAGACAGAGTGCTTATGAGAAAGGGAGGTGTTTATAGCCACTCAAAGCTATATGTGTGTGTGTATGTATGTGTATGTATATATATATCAGGATAAAGACAAGATATAAGGATATCTCCGTGCTGCAGATAAAAGCTATTTGGAGGGAGAATACTCCCTTTAATCCAAGGAATGTCAGTTGATTAGATGTAGAGAGGGAGGAACAATACTTATTATTATTAATAATAAAATGACTTTGAACTTCCCCATACCCTTTCATCTTGGAATTTCGATTTGCCTATTAAACCCCCTTCTACTTTATCACATCCTATAAAGAAGTAAGATTGCAGCACTTAACAGATTCTGTGTTCTCTTAGAGTTTTAAGTCCTTTGTAACCATTTATTTCTCATTCAAGCTACAATCTGCTGAGCAAACTAGTGTGATTACCCCGTTTATACGGTTAGGGAAACTGAGACCAGAGCGTGACACGTAGCCAGGACCACACAGTGAGGAGCTTGCAGACGCAGAAACAAAGACCAGCAACGCTCAACTCTGAAGCTCTGGGTGGAAAAATTAAATCAGCCAATTTTCCAATTCCTCCCTCCTGAACAGCTGACTTCACGATACCAGCAGCCTTGGAGGGATTTTTTTTTTTTTCAATTAACCAGCAGAAAAACAATGCCAAATCTGAGTATTTCAAATATCATGAACAAGGGAAAGGCTCACTGGCAAACCAAGGTGTGTGTGTGTGTGTGTGTGTGTGTGTGTGTGTGTGTGTGTGTCTGTCTGTCTGTCTGTCTGTCTGTCTGTCTGTGTACATACGTACATATAGACACAGACATACACAGACCATATCCTAAAAGCCAGTCTAATCCGTGTATAACACACACACATTCACACACACACACATTCACACACACATTCACACACACATTCACACACACACATTCACATACACACACACACACACACACACACACACACACACACACACACACACGAGCACGCTTATAAGCAACTGCCCACGTACACATATGCCTACTTGCATATGTGGAAGCCATTCCAAATTTTCACAACTGACAACCGGAGATAAATAGCCACGTCCAAGCTGGTTTTTTGTCTACGATGATATTATCCGATTTAGCTCAGTGAGGCTTTTTCCTTCCCTATCTCCCTACCCGCCAGGCCCTAGAGAAAGGGGCTGGCAGTATCTTTCACTACACTGCAAACTTCGCCTTAGGCTTCAGTGACAACACAAACAACTCTGGGGTGGCGTTGGGCATCACAGGCCTTAGAACCTACTCATTTGATGTTAGGTAACTTTAGAAATAATTGCTTTAAATATCATATTTTAAAAATGCAAATATTATGCTGGCAAAAGGCAAATCCCTTATCGGGCATCTGTGGTCACTTGACCTTTTCCAAACCCGGAATGTTAGCCTTATTAAAATCCACAGCTTTTCTGCCTCTCCCCAGTGGGAAACAAGGGGGAAGGAAAAGGCCTAACCCTTAGACAAGCATTTTATTTAAATTCAGAAGCCACTGAAATATTTTATTTCTTTTGTGAAGTTTCCAAGTGCCCTTCTGCCCCAGGCAACATGCACGGGGTGAATTTAAGAAGCAGTGAAAACGAACGTGGTTTGGCTGCCCCCGTCAACAAGGAAAAAAACATCAACATGTCCTGCCATTGGGAGAAATGACCTCCAAACTTGTACTTCAGAAATGAAGCAGGGTCAGGTCAGGCCAGATCATGGCTCCCAATGGCAGTTATTGTCAGAAACGCATAAACATCACAGGCAGACACTGCACTAGGAAGAGGGGTCCCTCGCCCCTTGTATCTCTGTACCTCAAAGACAGATCATGCACTTTGGCATGGTCTTAAGTCACAGAATTGAAAGCAACCCTTGACTGTTCATCTCAAACTGCAGGCAATGAGATGGCTGGAAATACATCCTGAACTGTGCGGTCCTCTCTGGAAACCGAGGCACAGGCTTGCTTCTGTTCTACCGGTGAATACAGTAATAGAAGTATCCGTCTCTGCTTTTCCACAAAGTACAATTGGTGTTTTCTACCCTTCCTGTTAACCTACCAGGCAGAACAGTAATGGAGAGAAAGATGTTATCCTTTAAATCCTCCCTTCGGTTTTCTAGAAATATTGTCAAGTTGGTTAAAAGAGAGCCATGAATCTCCTACAAATTCCACCTCTCTCTCTCTCTCTCTCTCTCTCTCTCTCTCTCTCTCTCTCTCTCTCTCTCACACACACACACACACACCACCACCACCACCACCACCACCACCACCACTACCACCAAAATGCTAAAAGAGCTGTAGAAAATAGGAAATCACTTTACACCTTGAATTAAGTATCATCCAGAGAGAAGAAAAAGAAACTTACAGAGAGGTGTGTGAAAAGAGAGAGGTGGGAGAGGGGATGTGTGAAAGATGGAGATAGAGGAGAAAGAGGGAGAGAGAGAGAGAGAGAGAGAGAGAGAGAGAGAGAGAGAGAGAAATGAAAGGATCCACTTGATATATAATTTGGCAAGCAACTGCTAACCAGAAACTGGTAAGTTATTTCGCCAGTACAGAAGTCACTGATCAACCTCTAGTTCATTAGAGAAGCAGTTCCTAAAGTCTCAGTAGAAAGCTAGAAGTCACTTGCTCTAGGGTTGACTTTAAATCTGCCAGGATGGCTCGGGGCAGCTTTTTCTTTTCTTTTCTCTTTTCTTTTCTTTTTTTCAAAAATGTCTTTACTCAGATTCAACACTGGACCCAAGCGTCCCTTGCGGTTATGTTTCCGACTCAGACTTGGAGCTCCTGTTTTCTCTGGTTGATTGATAGCGCTCACATTTAAATGGCCGCAGTCAGCCCCTGCAGTCATTAACACCCCATTAAGATGGAGGGGAATTACTTCCCAACTGCTGTCTCAGTCCAGTGGGCTGTAGACTTAACAAAACACCAAGGCAGTGATTTAGGGAGGGAAGATTATCTGTACAGCCAGACGGCCTAAAACTTCCCTTAAAAACAAACAGCATTTTAAAATCCTTTATAAAAACCTTATTCGTGGAGACACTCTTCAAATATCATCTTAAGGATGCTAAACCCAGAGTTCCTCGTACCTGGACTTACGCATATATTTGGCATGGTTCTTAGTAATGTTGACAAAGCTCTGGGTTTTTTTTTTCCCCCTTCACTGCTCTTTCCTTTACTGGAAGACCATAATTATGAGTAGAAGGCTGGTGTTTCTAAGGAAAAGCAGTAGTAACGTGAACATCTAGTTACCTTTGCGGAAACACGTGTGTAAACCATGCGTGACAACCAAACACTGTCTCCATTTTCCCAAGCGGCAGTGGGAACCTCATGGATCTGGAAAATTCAAGTAAGAGTTCATTATTCCTATTTAAAGGCAAAGGGAACAGCCTGGCATTTGCCCTGAGATTGTTTAACCACCAGAGCTGTCACTCGCACTTGCTATTTTCAGTGTGTGTGTGTGTGTGTGTGTGTGTATCAATCAGCATTCCTTCAAGAGCATCATGTCCAAGGGAGGGACTGTAGTGAATCTGTAGCAAATGACCTAGGACCTAGTCACAGACTTTCTGGGGCACAGTGCTTCACTTTTCTGTTTCAGGGATCCACGGGGAGGTGGGACACACCTTTCTTTAAAGCTGCCTCACATTTAGCAGCCACATATACAAATGGAAAAGTTATACAAATGGAAAGTTTTCGGTTCAATCCTCAGGTCATGAAGTTTCCGCCTTGACTTTCGAGTTAAGTTTTTTTTTTTTTTCTGAAAGAACAGATATTCATTATTTTGTTTCCTGAACTGTTACCTTCCCCTGAAATGGGTATCTTTAAAATCATATGGCAAAAATGTAAAAAGTACAAAGAAAACATACAGTGTGGTGAGAGAGTGAGACAAAAGTATATATGTCTTATGCCCTTCAGAGACAGAGGGAAAGAGAGAGAAAGAGAGGGAGAAGTAGAGGGAGGGAGAGGCGGAGAGGGAGGGGGAGAGGAGAGGGATGGGGAGAGGAGAGGGGGAGTTATAGGAAGAGACTTTCCTCAGAAGCACCCATAAATAATGTACCAACCTGTTTTAACAGGAGGCAAAAGTTCTCCTAGAGATTTGAAAACCACCAAGTTTAGAAAATTTGTATATTCCTACGTGTTTCATCCTCAGAACTACCAAAGTAACCATATCCTCTGCCCCACCCATTCCTGCTGCTTTCGAGAGCTGACTATCAGTAACAAGGTCCAGGCCCTCTCCTGGGTTTATAAGGACAAATTCTCTGCTCCTGTGAATCACTTGCTTTGGGTCTATTGGATTTTCCCATCAGCACACAAGCATGATTCGTTTTTGCTTATGTTAATGAAATTCCCCATTGATCCGGTTATGAGCTGCATATCTATGTAACCCCAAACCCAGAGTCCCAGTCGAAATGACATTAAGGGACAGATTCTTGAGAGGCAATTAGTTCATGAAAACAAATCCACCATAATGGTAAAATGTCCTTCTAAGAAGGGAAAGAACTGATGCTCTTTCTCTCGGCGGTGGGAGTACTCAGTGGGGGAGCAGCCACCTACAGTCCAGGGAGCAGCCTTACTAGACACCAGATCCCCTGGTTCACTGATCTTGGAGGTTCCGGGCTTTAAAACTGTGAGAAGTAAAGTCTGCTACTTAAACCACCTAACCTGTGGTACTCTGTGGTGGAGCCTTAATTGAGACAGACGCCGTATCTTTTCTCAAACGTCTCTCTGTTCCTCAGATCCCATTCACAGGAAACATTCTCAGAGCCTTATCTTCCACTCTTTCTCCCACTGCCTCGTTTCTTTTCTGTTCCCACAACCGAACTGATACTGCTGTCACAGCCACCACCGGGCTCCATATCATCGTTTCCGTGATACTCCGCTGACCTCATCCTAATCGGATTCACAACAGTGTTCAGAATGATTCTTGCTTCCTGTCTCCAACAGTCTCCTCTGCTCGGCCTCCGGTGATTCTCTCGCTACCTCACCAGAAGTGCTTTTCCGCCCTTGCTCAACCCTCTGCACTCACGGAGCTTCCATTTTTTTTTCCTTTTTTTTTTAAATTGGATATTTTGTATTTACATTTCAAATGTTATTCCCTTTCCCGGTTCCCCGGCCATAAACCCCTATCCAATTCCCCTCCCCTTCTTCTATGAAGGTGTTCTCTCTCCCCATCAACCACACCCCTTCCCATCCCCCTGACCTTCCCCTACACTGGGGAGTCCAGCTTTGGCAGACCAAGGGCTTCTCCTCCCATTGGTGCCCAACAAGGCCATCCTCTGCTACATATGCAACTGGAGCCATGGGTCTGTCCATGTGTACTCTTTGGGTAGTGATTTAGCCCCTGGAAGCTGTGGTTGGTTGGTATTGTTGTTCTTATGGGGTTGCAAGCCCCTTCAACTTCTTCAATCCTTTCTCTTATTCCTCTAACAGGGACCCCATTCTCAGTTCAATGGTTTGCTGCTAGCATTCGCCTCTGTATTTGACATGATCTAGCTGAGCCTCTCAGAAGACAGCTATATCAGGCTCCTGTCAGCATGCATTTCTTGGCTTCATCAATATTGTCTAATTTTGGTGGCTGTCTATATATAGGCTGGATCCCCAGGTGGGGCAGGCTCTGAATGGCCATCCCTTCAGTCTCTGCTGCAAATGTTGTCTCCATATCCCCTCCTATGAATATTTTTGTTCTCCCTTTTAAGAAGGACTACAGCATCTGCACTTTGGTCATCCTTCTTCTTGAGCTTCATGTGGTCTGTGGATTGTATCTTGGGTAATTCGAGCTTTTGGACTAATATCCACTCATCAGTGAGTGCATACCAAGTGTGGTTTTTTTGTGATTGGGTTACCTCACTCAGGATGATATTTTCTAGTTCCATCCATTTGCCTATGAATGTCATGAGTCATTGTTTTTGATAGCTAAATAGTACTCCATTGTGTAGATGAACCACATTTTCTGTATCCATTCCTCTGTTGAAGGGCATCTGGGTTCTTTCCAGCTTCTGGCAATTATAAATAAGGCTGCTATGAACATAGTGGAGCATGTGTCTTTGTTATATGTTGGAGCTTCATTTATGTATCTGCCCAGGAGAGGTATAGCTGGGTCCTCAGGCAGTTCAATGCCCAATTTTCTGAGGAACCTCCAGACTGATTTCCAGAGTGGTTGTACCAGTCTGCAATCCCACCAACAATGGAGGAGTGTTCCTCTTTCTCCGCATCCTCGCCAGCATCTGCTGTCACCTGATTTTTTTGAACTTAGCCATTCTGACTGGTGTGAGGTGAAATCTCCTGGTTGTTTTGATTTGCATTTCCTTGATGACTAAGGATGTTGAACATTTCTTTAGGTGCTTCTCAGCCAGGGGCTTCCAATTTTACAGTGCTCCAAAACTGCTTCTTGGGTTCCGTTCTCATCTCCTAGTGGGAGCCATAAATAATCATTTAAAAAGTGAAGCAGGTTAAGAAATAATTCATCTTGTTAATCCTCTAGCCCCAGAGGCCAAGGTGGCTTAGTGAGTGAGAAGAAAACCATAGAATACAGTATTTAGATCCTTCTGTGTCTACGTCCCAAGGGCTGAGATTAAAGGTAAGCACCATTGTGAGGAGCAGAAGAAACTCTGAGTGAATGTGTGCTCTTTACAAGAGCACAGCCCTGACAAGGACCCCAGTGCCTCAGACCCATAGGAACACCAAAGCTTCCTCTCAGTCAGGCTTAGGAAAGTAGCCTAACCTTCCACCTGCCCAAGTGCATGCGTTTAAAAACGATTTGACCCATATGCTCAGAAACCATCACCCACGGCTTCCTCCTGCAGGATGACTGCAGTCTGAGACTGCTCCCCTTCAGAAGCCTCCACCCAAGATTAGCTAAACTTGCCTCCTGGCCCAGTTGTAGACCATAAACGTCCTTATTCAGCCCAAGCCCTGAGTTCTCGTGGATGAGATAAGCCACTGAGTTCCCAGGTTGCTGTTACTGCTGCGGCGTCTACATCAGAGAGCACAGGACACAGCCGACCCCAGCTTTCTGTATGTGTGTCTGTACATCTGTCCCTCCTTTATTCCTCTTGCCCTGCTCAGATTTAGGACCAAGATGTTGAGGACTCAGCCCTCCGTCTCACCTGCCCTAGGCAGGGGGATCAGAAGTTCATACTCATCTTTGGCTATACAGTGAGTTTAAAGCTAGCCTGGGATACCTGCCCCTGCTTCAGAAATAGAGAGGAGATGATAGATGGAGGAGGAGGGAAGAGGGAGGGGGAGAGGAGGGGAAGAGGGGTAGGGGAGAGAGGAGAGAGAGAAAGAGAGGAGGAGGGACTAGGCTAGGTACAATCAAAACTTAAGTGAAATATACCCATTGGAAAATCTCTCTCTCTCGCTCTCTCTCTCTCTCTCTCTCTCTCTCTCTCTCTCTCTCTCTCTCTCTCTCTTTTAACATGAACGGTGTCAGCACCCTTAGAATCCACTGATTGTCCTGAAGGAGAGAAAAACGTATCTGAGAGAGAATCTAGCCAGAAGTGAAGGAAGAGACGCAGGGAAAGAAGATGGCGGCTATTGGACTAGAAAGAGGCAGGCTTCAGAATCCTGCAGAATGGGTTCTGTGATTTACACGTGTACGTAAGTCAACTCTAACCAACCCCAGTGGGGAGTTAGTTAGCATAGAGAGGAACCTAATTAGGAATCCAAACTTCGGAGCCACCAAGGCAATGACTTCAAATATTTTCACTCTACCTCTAGATAGTTGGCTAATTTGCATAACGAATATTAGAGGTAGATTTCCTTTTGTGTGATGGGCAGGGTTCACGATATTTGAAGAGCAAAAGTGATTGTAAAGAGGTTATAATTCCCGCCTGAAAGACAGCGGAGAATCCCAGAAACTTCGTGATTTCCAGACCTGTTTTCCCCATGTGCTGGGCTGCCGTGCCTGGTCCAGCCACAAGTCCCGTGGATGATCAGGTGTTTCTTTATGGCAACTCTTCAAGTTTGTGATTAGGGAATCAACAGATCTTTTTTTTTGCATGAACTGATTTTTATGTATTTTATTGCTATTTTCTAATAAGGGTTATGTAAGGAGAAAGTTTCAAACTGAGATTTTCATTCTGTATAGCGCCATGTAGAAATGAGGTTATAAAAAGAAGTTCTGAAGGGACGTCTGTCAGGATCAGAGATAGCTGTAGGATGATGGTGGTGGTGGTGGTGGTGGTGGTGGTGGTGGTGGTGGTGGTGGTGGTGGTGGTGATAGTGAGGATTAATAAATACATACTAATTGTATAATTTACTGAGATTCATGCTGACATTTTCACACACACACACACACACACACACACACACACACACATATGACACATTAATTGTGAGTTGGTATGTCTACCAAAATCACTGATCACTGTTGAACTGTGAAGTTTCTTGAGCCTGATAACAATTGTGGAGAAAGGAAACCAATGAAGGCTAAAGTCTACAAGAAAATGGAAGGCGATAGCGTGAATGGAGGGCACTCTTCTTCTTCTTCTTCTTCTTCTTCTTCTTCTTCTTCTTCTTCTTCTTCCTCTTCCTCTTCCTCTTCCTCTTCCTCTTCCTCTTCCTCTTTCTTCCTCTTCCTCTTCCTCTTCCTCCTCCTCCTCCTCCTCTTCTTCTTCTTCTTTTTCTTCTTCTTCTTCTCCTTCTCCTTCTTCTTCTTCTTGCTTTTAAATGAAGGGGAAGAAAGAACTATTTAGGACAAAGAAAAGTGAAAGAAAGGGAGTTGACAGCAGATCAATCGGGACAGAGGGGCCTTAGAATTGAGGGAGGGAGAACAGGTACCAGACGTGTGACAGACTTCTAGGGGTTACCCATGAACTTTAAGGGAATAGTACCTATTTCTCCGTGAGGTAAAATCTTTCTCTGAGGACAAGTAAAGTGGTAAATAAATCACAGATTTTTAAAGTGTTCGAGAAGAACTTGATCGATGGATCAAGTTTAATGTTGAGATTTTGTGAAGTCTGTTATTCAGGAGACATCAAAACTGATTGTGGGGGACTACAAAGGGTAAAGAAAGATCTGTGACTTCTCAGCGGAAACGTATTTCACAATTTCCTGCAGTCCCATTGTGTCCAGTTCTCCAACTGGAGAAGGTCATTTAATCTGTTCACTGAGGATTTTGCCGCTGCCTTGTGAGGGGAGTGTGGTGGCCCTTATTGCGCATGCACTTCAGCAAAGGGCTGTGGTCAACGCGCCTCAACCACACCCTTATTTCCAGGGCAACAGGAGGGAAAGATCAACATGAAGCTTATAAATTCAATCTCTTTCTTTTTGCTTTCCTTTTCTCAGCGCATTTCTTAAATGAAGGAATTTGCGGAGCAGGGACCGGGTTTTGAGTTCGTTTCAAACCAGCCTTTGAGTTGTTGTGACTTTGCAACTGTAAACTGAACCTTCTTTGCATTTGTTTCAAAACCAACATTTTAAGTCATTATCTTTTAGATGGCAGTCATAAGGGAATGAACCTGTTGTAAATTGCCGGAGAGCAGAGGTTTAGTCGCTATGTTTTTTGCATTAAGTGGAAATAATGCTTAACATACAATAAAACTTTTGTTCTGTTTTCTTCTCATTTTTTTTCTTTCTTTTTTTTTTTTTAAATTCTATATGGATCTCCAGGAAACGTGTGTTTGACTGGGAGGTTATACACAAAACTCGAAGGTCAGAAAGCACATGAATTATTCGTACATGTGTTCTGGAGTCCGTGTATTATGGAGACTCAGAAATCTGGACTAGTCCATGTTGATGCGAAAGCCTCTGGAGTGCTCTGACTATCCTAGCACATGCAGGAAGGAATGGGAGAAAAGTGGCAGAGGCCAGCCCTTCCCACCCAGTGTAACGGCCTGAGACAGGGCAGTTTGGGTGGAGGAGTCTGTTGGCAATCTGTAGGCCCCTGCTCGCTCCTCTAAGCCTGGCTGAGAGAAAGGGCTGTTGGAAGAGAATCAAGGCGTGCAACTTCTGCTGCTCTGGTTTAAAACTTACACAAGCAAACGATCTCCAGGGCGCCAATCCTTTCACCTCGGTAAACATGCAGCAAATTTACAAGAAAGAAAAGCCGAAACGCGTCCCATTTCTCCTCCTCCAGCAATGCAGATACCTGGAGGCTCCAGACTAACTAATAGGTACCTCAGGAGTTTCTGCAGGAAGAGAAACGACCTAAGAAAACAAAAGAGACAGAAGTTTGAGGATTAAAAAAAAATGATGGCTCCCCAGGAAGCCCCAAGTTGGTTTGACTGGAAGGCCTGATATTCCCCCTTGCCCTTGCTACACAGATAAAGGTGGTCTGACAGAAATCTGCATAGGTTGCTAGGAGCCTTTTTTTTTTTTAATCTCACGCCAGGGTTGTGCATATTTGGTGTTGTTTCGGTTTTTGATCCACCCCTTATTTGCAGTGTCTGGGAATGACTTTGAGAGCAGAAGGATTTTTTTCCCCTTATAATTTTGTTTATCGGTTTTAATTATTGATTGAAATTTGTTTGCAATGGATAAAAACAATACGCTGAAGGCAGAGGGTGGGAATGGCGCCACGCAAAACCTAAGGCTACTTTCCCCAAGTCGTTTTAAATGATTGGTAGGCATGGCCAGTGCATTTAAGGACACCCGGCAATCTCTAGTAATGTGCTCGTCTCCTGAAATCTAATACCAAGTCCACTTTGTGGTTTCTCAGGCCCTTATCAGAAAACAGGAGCATGAAAAATAGCATTTGATATATGGCCCCTCGAGAAGGTGGTGAGGCAACCCGGCACCAAATTACAGGGACGTTCCAATTATGGACGTCATACCAAGATTTTAATCAATAAAGCTATGACTTTTACCCACCAGAGATCCATCACTTCGAGAAATACCTGAACTTGCCTTTAAACCTCTGGGCAGTGTGAGAGGAGAGACAGGGGGAAGGGAAGGGGGACACGCTGTAGCTAAGCCTACCATCCTTAAAGAAAAGAAGAGAAATTCACTGGAGAACAGAGCGAGGCAGTCCTCTAAGTGTCCACATCCTTCCTAATAGAAGGGGAAGGAAAGCCCTGCCCGTGAGGATTTCATGGCTTTCTGTTCTTTCTTTACAAATTCCTTGAAAATGTCAACTTTCACCCATTAAAAGGGCTAGCAGAGGCTTGGCAGTGAACGCGTTTTGGGGTTTGTCTGTTTTTTTATTTTTTTTTTCCTACCACCAGCAAGTGAGACAAATGAATCTGGAGTCCCTAATTCCCCCCTTACTTTCCCAGAGGTGGACTGTGATGTTGAAGACCCCCCATTAAGAATACAATGAAACCTTGACAGGCCATCATTTCAGAGTCGCAGGGAAAGATCTTTACAGAAAGAATGGGGGAATGGGGCGGGGCGGGGAGCGGCTCAGAGCCCAGAAGAAGGTAGAACCTGAAATCCCACCAAACCTTAAGGACAAAAGGAAAGACAGATGAGCAGGGGGTGTCATTTCTGCAAGCGACCAATGAGAGGTGAGGTTTTTTTTTTTTTTTAATGGGGTAAGCAGATAAGATGACTTCAGTGCAGGACTAGAAGCAACCTTACAAAGGACCTGTTCACACTACTGTGTTACCACTGCCTTTGGCTAACTCCACCTTAGTTGTCAGTCTGTCACATCTATTGCTTTCATGGCAGCTTTCTTTCAAAAAACGCGCCATTTCTGCATCGCCATCCGCTGGAGTAGAAGAATTCAAGATGGCGACTTCAGCAAACATGGGGAGGGGAACGAGAGAAAGGGCTTGTGGTGCTGAGGGATGCAGACATGGAAGGGAAAGCCCACCCTCTCCCCGCGTTGTACAGCACCAGCGAATGTGGATAGACAAACCACTAGGTTTTCCTGACTACGAATCTTATTGGCTACCTCCAACTCCGAGCTGCCTTCATCAGAGTCTTCCGGAAGCTTCCTCCAAGTGCTTCTTTTTTAGCCAAAATGTAAAGCCGAGGACATTTTCCAAAATGCCAATTACCAGACAGTGGTATAGGTGTCACCCTTCCATCACCACAACCCAAACCAAGAACAAACAAACAATGAACTTCGGAGTTGAAAAATACTTCGTCTGTCTACCTGTGGATGTTCCCTTCCATTTCCCTTCATTACTCATTCACTTAGCAAATATTTATAACAACACAGGAAGGAAGCAGGACTGCTGATTTCCAGCATTTTTATTTTTCTTTCTGAGCTTCTTGTGACTTTCCCCCCCAGTTAGCCAGAGGCAAGCACATAGCCTTGAGGGAAAGTCGATTTTGGATATTTGTTTTTAATTTCTCAAACAGCCTCTAGAGAATCAAAAGGGAGGGCCTGAGGGGAGTCAATGATCAATCTCAGGCCATAAAAATAGAATAGGGAAGAGAACAGAGGAGAAAAGCTGAGTAGGATGAGGACCTCAGTGGACCGTAGACAGCTCGAGGCAATGTTGAATACACCTCTGGGATCCCAGAGTGAGGAAGAGCAGTTGCACCACTCTCTGTGAAGTCAGGGAGCCTACTAGATGCCATCTTTGTTCCTCTCGAAACTTTCTGTCCCTCTGTCCCTTTCTACACTTGAGCTGACATGCATGAACTGCTCCCCCCCTATCTTTGCACAGTCCCCAAACAGTCACTGGGTCCTCAAAACAGAAAAGAGAGCTGTACACACCCAGGCAGCAGGAGTGTAATTGAAAAAGTCAGGGTAGGGGAACCATTCTACAAAGACAAGTACAGAATCTTCCACTCAGGCCCGATGGTGACACAAATATGGCCCATTCTATGCCAACAAAGCCAGGCTGTGGGATGTCTTATGTATCCCTTTGCTCCCCGATTGTTCCGTTCACCAGACCTGGGTGCCATCATTTTCTCTGTGTATTCTGGGGTCTCAAGACACTGCTGTACCTCATGGGGGTATACATTAAGAGAATAAGCAGGGGGGGCTGGGGATTTAGCTCAGTGGTAGTGCGCTTACCTAGGAAGCTCGAGGCCCTGGGTTCGGTCCCCAGCTCCAAAAAAAAGAACAAAAAAAAAAGAGAGAATAAGCAGGGGCCACCAGGATGAGCACTGGATATTATATCTGCAGTGAAACAAAAGACTGTCTCACAAAGCAGAGCTATCCCTGAGCTGAGTCTGAAAGCAGTCACCGCGGTTAGCTATAGAATGGAGCGCATTAGCCTCCTAACATAAGCTGTATAAACCTACCACAAAGTTAGAGACTTGAACAATAAAACCAGGGGCTAGGGAGATGACTCAGTCCATAAAAGACCTGCCACAAAAAGCACAAGGATCTGAGTTCAAATCCCTGGCACCCATGTGAAAAGTTACCTGCCTGGACTGTCTGTAATTTGCATCACCGGACGGGTAGAGATAGGCGGAGCTTTGAAGTTCATTCACCTGTCAGCCTAGCGGAATTGGTGGACTCCAGGTTCAGTGAGAAGTCCTATCTCAAAAACTAAGGTGCAGAGCAATTTAGGATGACCAACAGTAATGTCTGGTCTCATATTCACATATATGCATAAACATACATCAAATGCACACTCAACACACAGAAACAAAGTCCACAACAGCAACCACAAAATCTTTATAGTAACCAAAGTAAAAAGGCTGAAGTGCTTTCACTGATTTTCACCTATAAAGGTATGGGCAGAAGCTTTAAGAGAAAGTCAAATACTTGCTTCTGGAAGCTTGAGTGTTAGCCTGTGGTTCCCTGCTAGCAGTGATGTCACTTCCAGTTCCCTGCTAGCAGTGACGTCACTTCTGCTCCTGCAGCCATCATAGTATCCCCTTCACTGATTCACGTACTTGTTCCCATAAGGACCGCTGTAATTACACTGATTCTGTGGACAATCCCAGAAACTCAGGTCTCCACATTCAAGAAACAGTTGAGTATAGATGGAAACCAGCAGCGCCTTTACTATTTACGCAGCACCTTCACAGATTCAAGTGCGACACAGGAGTGGCCTCTACTGTGCCTTCACAGAAGAGTTCCAGAAGAGGCAATTTCAACTGGCCAGAACAAGAAGTCAGATAACAAGTACTGAGAAGTAAAACGTAAGGCTGTTAACACTAAACTCAAAGGCTCCATAGCAGGTGCGATGGCTAATCTTTGCTGTCGACTTGGCTACATTTGCAGTCAACTAAAACCCGTATTTCTGCACAAGACATTGAAGAGTTTTCATAACCAGATTATTTAATCTGAGAAGAAACACCCTAAACCTGAGTCACCTCTCCTTGTGCCAGTCTTCATAAGCGGACATGGAAAATAGAAGCCTTAACTTCTGCGTCCCTGCCCTCACTGTCTCTGGCAAGTGTGTCTCCCCTGTTGCTGCAGCTGACACAGACTGCAGGCCAGCAGCTCTCCAGGAATCTTACTGGACTCTAGCACCAGATTTGGGGATGCTGAAACATCTAGCGTCGTGAACTGAACAACTACTGGATTCTCAGACTTTCTGTCTGGAGATAAACCTTGTTGGACTACCCAGACCATATCCTAAAAGCCAGTCTAATCCGTGTATCACACACACACACACACACACACACACACACACACACACACACACGCACGCGCACGCACACAATCTATTCTCTTCCTTTAGGGAACCCTAATACATCAGGACTAGTGTAAAAGGAGCCAGACAGGAGAGCAAAGGGGAAAGGGAAGGGAGGAGAGGGGAGGAGAGGGGAGGGGAAGAGAGGGGAAGAGAGGGGAGGGAAGGCCAAGCAACAATTAGAGGAGTGGGCGTGAATCCAAAAGTAGACTTGATGTCCAAAGACCTTTGAATCATCTATCAATACACAGAGAGATCCACTCTGAAAGAGACACTAATTAGCACACTCAGAGAGGTTGTCTGTCATAGACAGACGATGTCACGTAGACTATGTAATCAACCATGCCCAATGCCTGAGAAATATTGGCATGACCACAGCCGCGTTAGCAGGGATGGAAAATATGATAGTTTGATTCCTGGCTCCCCATTTATTAATGCTCAGTTAATATTCTCCTAACTCAACACAGAGGCGATAATAAATATTAAACCACAGCTCCCCGTGGCCCCATCCCCAGCAGAGATAAAACACTGCTTGTTGACAAGCCAGATTCTGTCCACCTCTTCCATAGAGGCAGGACAATAGAGTTGTTAGAAGAGGTTCAATACTATTTACACCAGAGAATGTTTTTTCCTCCTCAAGGGATAGTGCCATACCAGAAGCTCAGTGTTGGTTTCTGTTGTGGATGGAAACTCTTCTTGCCTGGAATTTGAGTGAAGACATAGTGAGAAGACAACCGATTTCTCTCTTCACTGTAAGTTACTGCTCAGTTCCTATGGGTTTTCTGAGCCAAGGACTATCTAATAAAGGAAGAAGTCATTTTCTTAGGAAACCCATTTCCTTAAAAGACAAGGGCAGTGGCTATGGCCTGAGATGAGCATGGAGACCCTTAGGATAAAGGCTTGAGAATAAGGCTTCCCATCAGATACATACAGTAGGCCTCCAGGGTGGGATGGGGGGGTTCAGAATGGATGGAAAGGGGGGATGTAATGAATGCCAGTTGATTCTCTGAGACCAAGGACCATGAACAGACCTGGAACTCACCCAATGGACATCACTTTAGCAATTGGAATTCTACGGGACTCATTCCCAAGGTTTAAGTTTAATATATAAGAGAAGTGGATTTGTGGATTTGAGCAGCACCTCCTTTCAGAACAGCTGGTTATGTTGTCTGATGGCAGGCCCACACCAAAGTCCTTCCCCAAGGACCGCCCTCAGTTACAAGAAGCAAGCTGGTCCAAAGTTACACCCATATTAAATCACCAGTCAGTGGGGGGTTAAAAAAATTACACACAAGCTCCTTGCCACCTTTCAAGATCCCTCAGAAGAGCCATCTCCATTGGAGGGCACCACAGGGACTGGCTGGAGGCTCTGTTGCAATCATACTGTAGTTCATTTTCTCCCAGCATACAGCCTGAGTTCCCCCCACCACCCCTTAAAAGTGTCATTCCTAAGCTCACTCCCAATAAACAGGCTCCACGCAAATCGAGTTCCAGAGTTTGCTTCCCATGGAATCTCAATTATACTTGGCTTCTTTTTTGGTTTTGGCACGATTCAATCTATTATAAAGCTTTCTGTACATTTATAGCATGGTATAAATAAAAGCCCCAATTGCTTAAGCTGGAATACATCATACTCTTGGTATTATAAACAAGGCCAAGTTACTGAGCCTTGTAGTTATCATTTCTAGGTAAGTCTAAAGCTAGTCACATGACAACAAAATACAACGCACATATGAGAACTCCAGATAATAATATATTCTGCCTAGATCACAACCTAAAGTGTTTCAGAAAAAGCTTATTTTCTGCATGCCGTACACTCCTGAATGTTCTCCAGGATAGGATTCATTTTAATTTTTGTTTGACAGTCTGTATCTATCTCGGATTTGGTCTGCACACACCAGCTCCAATTGCAAAGAGGAAACTTTTATCCTGTGCTTTTGTACATCTATGTTATGAACGTTTTTAAAAATACATCTTTAAAATGTGGTCTACTATATCCTGCTCTATCACTACAGAATGATGCTTCAGACTGAACCACAGTGGATGGCGTCTCTGGTTAAAGATAAGAATTCAGAGGCCAGATGTGTTTTTCTAGAGTCAACTTGAGAGATGACTCTAAGTCACTCTAACCTGAATGTCTTCAGTTTCTCACGTTTTCAAAAACGACATGGACCAACAGTTTTAGATCATCAGTGTCCTTGACCTTGTTTTCATAGCTACTGCAAGCTCTGTTTAAATGTGCCATAGGCTTTTCTCAAAGGTGTCACAGTCAAAACGTGAATCTTGGCTTTCCGTCCCCTCTGCCAATGGTGATTTTTATCCAATCTTAGAAATTAATGTCACCATTTACTTTATCGATCAAGTCAAACCTGTGTTTGATTCATTGTTTCTCCACTCCCAAAACAATCCATCACCAGGCTCTGTCACGGGTCTCCAGATGTACCCCCAGAACAGTCGTTACTGTCCATCATCACTGCCCTCGCCCTTGCCAATCTCCATCTGTTATGCCCTACCATAACCTACTCGATGTTCTTCCCGCCTCCATTCTAGCCCCTTTCAGGACTCATAACTGTCAGAGATCAAGAAATGTTTTAGAGTAAAGTAAAACACATTATGACTCCACTTAGTCCCTGATGCTTCCCATTGGTCATGCAATGAAATAAAGGTTCCTTATCATACCTCGCAGGCTCCTTTCTCCCTCCTTCCTCCTCCCTGGCTCATGTCACATCATATCACGCCGTCATCCCTCTCCAACCTCAGACACTTTGTCCTCGGCTGCTGTTGTAGTTTTTGATCAAATGTGCCAGTTTCCTTTCTCTCCTGAAACACCTGCTCCGTTCTTTCAGTCTGAAAGTTTCTGGCCCACTGCTTCCTGTCACCTTCTAATGCAATCGATGAGGTCTTAGCTCAACCCTCATCTCCAAGAGGTTTCCCCGGTTAGCATCAAAAGAGACGGTGGTACTCGTCTTCCCAGGGACACAGTCATTGATTATCCTATTTAGCTTCTGTACACTGCTTATTGTTATTTATCCTAATTCATTGACTATGTCCTCTTTATGGTACATAGAAACAGGACCTTGTCTGGCTTCTCACTGTTGATATATTAATATTTTACTGTACCTACACTGTACTTAGCACTCAGTCGAGATCTTTTAAATGAATGCACCAAAAGTTGCAAATAATATGAATATGAAATGTGAAATGAATATGTTTAATGGTATAGCAAATTTAATACATAAGCATAATATAAATATGCAGACAAGCTTGTAGTTTTAGTGTTTGGTGCAAACAGCACAGTATACATAGAATGGGATTCACAGCTAGCAGAATGTGTATTAAAGATAAGACAGCACTCTGTAGCACTGGTTATTAAGCAAACACACATCGAAATTACAACAGGAAATCACTTCACACTTAAAGGAATGGACATTATCCAGAAGACGAAAGACAACAATCATCGGTAAGGACGGGGCTAAAAGGAACCTTGTGCGATGCTGGCGAGAATGTATTTGTACAGCCATTGTGTAAAAGGATATGGAAATGTCTCAAAAACAAAACAGTAAAAGTACCAAATCATCCTGCAGTCCTGCGTCTTTCTTTTTGAGGCAGGGTCTCACGTACTCCAGGCTAATCTCAAGTTCTCTATGGAGCCAAAGACGGCCTCTGACTTCTAATGCTTTTGCCTCTGTGTCTTGATACATGGTCAAAAAAAAATGAAAGCAGGACCTCAGAGCAATCTTCAGTTTTTTGTGCATTGTAGCATCGAGCACAGTGGCTAATAAATTAATATGCCTGTGGGTAGATATCAAAGGAAATATGAAACAGAACACACACACACACACACACAACACACACACAACACACACACACACACACACACACTGTAATCTTATCTTATTTGGCCTTTAAAAGAAGGAAATTCATGATGCATTTGTTGCATGGTAATGAGCAGAGCTACCTTCCAAAGAAGGGAAAATCCAGCACTTGCAACATCGTGGATGAACTTGAAACATTGTGCTATGCAAAGTAGGCCAAATCCTGCCCGTTCTCACTTACATGTGGAATCTAGAAATGTTGCAGCCATAGAAACAGAAAGCACAGTGGGGATGGGCCTGTAAGAGGGGTGTGGCGATGGTGAAGGTAGGTTGGACAAGGTTATAAAGATTTAGGTATATGGGCTGTGTAAACTCGAGACCTTTTGCTCAGCCTGATGATGCAGGTTAATAATTTACCCTGCATTTGAAATTTTCCAGGAATAGAACTTAAATTTTCTCATCACATAAGGAAAGTATGCACGGTATGTTAATTAGTTAGCGTGAGACATTTTGCAACATACATGTAATCAAAGCTTCACAGCCTGTACTTAACTATCTTCGATATTTATTTGTCCACTGTATCTCAGTGCAGATCTGTAAAGACATCCAGGATAAGTACAGACTTTAGGCTCCCTGGTTGTTTTCTATTCATATAAGTGGATACATTACGAACTTTGTTTTCTCCATTCCGAGACAAATACATTTTCTCACATTTTAAGTGTCCTTGTGTGTTGCAATCCACAGAGTTAATCTAATTTAATGATGTTTCTTGTACTCCGAACATTAGGTTCAATGTTAAGTATCTGTTGAGTGGGTGCCCTGCCTTGTAAACAGTGCAAATGTGTGGGACTCTGAGGCAAGCAGAGGCAGAGGCGGGATCACAAAGGATCTTCCCTGTGGTGGTTACCTCACCCCGCCAGCAAGAAAGGGAACAGACCCCTGACTATGATCTCATTAATACCAAGCTCTGACGACCAATTTAAATGATATCTGGGTTAGAAAGAAAAATCAGTGTGACTGAGACTTCAACATTGTAAATGAAAAATCTTCTAAATTATACATTAAGATTTCTCACATAATTACAGCTCTCTCCTTGAGTGTTTCTAATAGCCTTGGTGGTGTCTCTGAGATTCCCCATCTAGGCATCCTTTAATTTGTTCTACTTTGGTTTTTTTTTAAGTGAGAAAAGCCACTAGTACTTAATTTTCATACCCAGACAATGTTAGCACCTAAGAAGTGTAGAGGAGATTCAAGTTCGCACCTCTTCTGCTGCTATTACTTAGGTGAGGAACATTTAATTAAAGCAGTGAGATTTAATCATTTCTGGGAGTCTTCTTATCTGTGATCTGAACACACTTCAGGCCAGTGTGTGTATACGCTCACAAACCAAGTCCCGGGGTACCAGAAGGAATCAGAAATAGCTTTCCTGGTTTCTATCATCCCAGCACCCCTAAGAGTAAGAAGTAGGGGCCCGTAAGTTTCCAGATGAACAAAGAAACTGGATACAGTCTCTCGATTGTAGGTCACTATGGGACTCCCTTGCATGTGTTCTTAGTGAAACAAATTTCTAACACCTGGGTAAGGTTTAAGAAGAAAGAATGGAATGGAAAAAAAGAAGAAAAAGAAAGAATGGTGTTATAAACAAATGGTAACATGCTGCTTACACTCTAAGATTCGATGTAAGTGAGCTAACTCAGTATCTTTTTCAGAGTGCCAACAACAGGCAGGACCCTACTCTACATAATAAGATTGGTAAGTCATCAAAGCAGCAAAGCCGGAATTCTTGCATTCTAATTTCCAAAGTTAAAAAATGAAAATACCAAACATTTACATAACACTTTTTATTTTCTTTAGCAAGCTCTACTCTACGGGAATTGTACAGTTTTCATTCTTTTAATGCTCACAAGAGCCACACAGCTTGGCAGTTGCTTCCGTCCGTCGGGACTGAGTTCTCCAGTTGTTGAGACCCAGAGCCTGTGTGTTAACTATGGCTCTACAAATGCCTCTTAGACAGTAGGCTATTCTGCCTGCCGAGTTATGAGGCGGACAGCCAGCAGAGTCCTCGCCTTCCGTAAGATGCATTTCCAATAGAGAAGACAATCGAAAGGCCATAGCCTCAGATAGGGACTAGAAGCCCAGCTGGAGAAACAGTGCCTGCAAGAACAACACATGTGGGACCATCAAGAACATCTCTAGGGAGAAGAGAGAAAGATAAGATCGGAAGGATGGAGGGGAAAGCCTGTGTTTGCAACAGCAGGACCAGTAACGCTCACGAAACAAGGAACCTGTGAGCAACTCAGTGGGGAGCTCTGCACAGTGGAGGTAGAGAGTAGCCTGAGTTCCGACCAGAGACAACCCTGGCCTATTCCACATCCTGTTCCCTGGCCAGGTTCTGAGAACAATGTAGGTCATAACATTGGTGAGTGAGCGTTTTATTTCCAGAGCAATCGGAGCCACTTTAAATTAATAAAGACACAATTCCAGCTTATAAAACACTCTAGGTGAAGGTGGGGGGTGTGATAAACAGAAGTCACTAATTTAGGATACTTGGCACTTTTCTTGATTTGCTCATTAATTACTTTTCGTCTTCTCATGTTTGAATCGTCTAAAATAAGCTCAAAAGTGGGTGGGTTGTTGTTACCGTCCTACCCACACGTTTCCGGCATATGCTCATTAGCAGAGACGATCCACCACAGAACCGTGGAGCAACTGCTCTGAACCCTACAAAGAACCGTAAACAGAACCGATTCCAACTGTGGAGGAGTGAGTAATGAGGAAGGACAAATGGCTTCCCATGCGGTAATGAGGCTCTCCTTCCAGGCGCATAGGAACCTGACTTCTCTCGAAGGTCACTTGTCTGTACACCAGGGACACACTACTCTATTTGACTGCTTTTAGTTTGCTCTTCATAGCACGAAGTTTCACAGCTGTTTGTAGGAAATTCTACAGATAGAGAACTAACAGCACACAGCACTGGCCAATCAGGACAGATCTAACAGTCTTGAGGCTCCGCGTCTGGATCCTCTGTTCCTAGGAATTATACCTTGTGTGGGTATATCGTGAAGAGCTCCAGGGTCTAGGCAAGCACCACAAGGGCTTGTGCTGAGGTAGATGATGGTATCTCTGGCCATAGGAATATTTTTCTGTCTGTCTTGCCCTCCCTCCCAGACCATCTACTATAATTCAACAGCCAGGCTTCTGGCTGGGCGTGTCCAGGAGAAACAGGCGCAGCTGATTTCACACGATGTTGGGTCAGTTCCCCTAATGCGTGGGCCGCTTGCACTAGAACAATAAGCTACATGATTGGAACATGCCCCTCGCTGTGAAAGAACAGACTGACTCTCACAACACATCTTTTTTTTTGTTAGAGTAGCTGCCTAGGCCAGGCCAGTTCTGTTAGTGGATCACCACCCACCTTAGTCTGGTCAGCTGTGAACCAGACTGTTGTCCTAATGCAGACACCAAGTTACAGCACAATAGAGGGGAGCTTGCCAGTGAATGCTGGAGGATTGGCCAACAGCCTAGTAATAGGGGCATTGTATTACAGACACTGGTGGTTATTAGTCTTCACCACAGAGCAATGTACAGTCTACCTCGGATAGCATATAAGAACCACGTGTTTATCTCAAGGAGAAATGATGACTATCATACCCCCCATCTGAGATAATTAGTAAAAAAAATTTTAATAAATTTAAGATCTCTGAGCTTCTTAAATCTGTTAATTGTGTAACTTTTAGATTGGCCTTAACTAACTACAATGCTTACAAACAAATACACAAAACACAATAAAACATTTCTAATCTTTAAAGTAACAAGTAAATAGTGATGTTTTAGACAATACATTTTAGATAATATCTCACACCAGCACTGTAGTATGTAGTTCTGACTTATTTAGTCTTGGGGGTGGGCAGGGAGGCTCCCTCCATGTTGATGATGATTTTCTATTTTCAAGAAAGAACTAATGGGCCATCAAAATGGCTTAGCAGCTAAAAGAACTGACTGCCAGTTCTGACTACCTACCCGCATGTTGGAAGAAGACATTTAACTCAAGCACTTGCCTTTTGACCTCTACATCTATCCTATGACACAGCCACATACATGCACAAGCATATGTGTAGGCACACACACACACACACACACACACACACACACACACAGGGACACCCAGAAACATGACCATACAGATACATGGACACAAAATAAATTACAATGTAGTAAAAGTTTTAAACAGATAAAATTATATTAGCCTAATTTTCACATTTCTTAAAAATAAATCTCTTTATTTAAAGAAAACTAAGAGCAAACTCCAGAATGGTGTGGCAAATTTAATATATTATTTAAACACTTATTTTTATAATTATTAAAGGTGTGGCTTAAACTAAAGCTGAGAAGTTAAGAATACTGGCTGCCAAGAAACACCCATTCAAAGCCTGCCCCACATGTGGCCCATACATATACAGCCACCCAATTAGACAAGATGGATGAAGCAAAGAAGTGCAGGCTGACAGGAACCGGATGTAGATCTCTCCTGAGAGACACAGCCAGAATACAGCAAATACAGAGGCGAATGCCAGCAGCAAACCACTGAACTGAGAACGGGACCCCTGTTGAAGGAATCAGAGAAAGGACTGGAAGAACTTGAAGGGGCTCGAGACCCCATATGTACAACAATGCCAAGCAACCAGAGCTTCCAGGGACTAAGCCACTACCTAAAGACTATACATGGACTGACCCTGGACTCTGACCTCATAGGTAGCAATGAATATCCTAGTAAGATCACCAGTGGAAGGGGAAGCCCTGGGTCCTGCTAAGACTGAACCCCCAGTGAACGTGATTGTTGGGGGGAAGGCGGCAATGGGGGGAGGATGGGAAGGGGAACACCCATATAGAAGGGGAGGGGGAGGGGTTAGGGGATGTTGGCCTGGAAACCGGGAAAGGGAATAACAACCGAAATATAAATAAGAAATACCCAAGTTAATAAAGATAAAAAAAAGAATACTGGCTGCCAACTCTTGCCTACTCTTGGGATCATTTTCCTACTCTTGGGTTGCGTCGTCTCCATCCTTGACGTGAGGGTTTGGGTCTAGTGTAGCATCTTGTTATGCCATGTTTGGTGACATCCCTGGGAGGATGCCCTCTTCTGAATGGATCCGGGGAGAAGAGATGAGAAAGGAGAGAGGACAGGGAGAGATAGAGGGAGGGGATATCAGAATGTATCGTTTTAGAGAAGAATAAATTACAAAGAACAGAGAGAGAGAGAGAGAGAGAGAGAGAGAGAGAGAGAGAGAGAGGGAGAGAGAATATACTGGTTGTTCATATAGAAGGCCCAGATTCAATTCCCAGCACAGAATTGGCAGTTTATAACCATCTGTAATTCTCACGGGTGATCTGATGCGTGCTTCTGGCCTCTGCAGGCACATGGTACAGAGACGCATACAGTAAGAACACAGAACACGATTAACAAACTGGATACGCAACGAGGACCCTGCATTCTGCTGCCTACAGGAAACACACCTCAGAGACAAAGACAGACACTACCTCAGAGTGAAAGGCTGGAAAACAACTTTCCAAGCAAATGGTCAGAAGAAGCAAGCTGGAGTAGCCATTCGAATATCAAATAAAATCAATTTCCAACTAAAAGTCATCAAAAAAGATAAGGAAGGACACTTCATATTCATCAAAGGAAAAATCCACCAAGATGAACTCTCAATCCTAAATATCTATGCCCCAAATACAAGGGCACCTACATACGTAAAAGAAACCTTACTAAAGCTCAAAACACACATTGCACCTCACACAATAATAGTGGGAGATTTCAACACCCCACTCTCATCAATGGACAGATCATGGAAACAGAAATTAAACAGTGATGTCGACAGACTAAGAGAAGTCATGAGCCAAATGGACTTAACGGATATTTATAGAACATTCTATCCTAAAGCAAAAGGATATACCTTCTTCTCAGCTCCTCATGGTACTTTCTCCAAAATTGACCATATAATTGGTCAAAAAACGGGCCTCAACAGGTACAGAAAGATAGAAATAATCCCATGCGTGCTATCAGACCACCACCGCCTAAAATTGGTCTTCAATAACAATAAGGGAAGAATGCCCACATACACATGGAAATGGAACAATGCTCTACTCAATGATAACCTGGTCAAGGAAGAAATAAAGAAAAAAATTAAAAACTTTTTAGAATTTAATGAAAATGAAGATACAACATACCCAAACTTATGGGACACAATGAAAGCTGTGCTAAGAGGAAAACTCATAGCGCTGAGTGCCTGCAGAAAGAAACAGGAAAGAGCATATGTCGGCAGCTTGACAGCACACCTAAAAGCTCTAGAACAAAAAGAAGCAAATACACCCAGGAGGAGAGGAGGCAGGAAATAATCAAACTCAGAGCTGAAATCAACTAAGTAGAAACAAAAAGAACCATAGAAAGAATCAACAGAACCAAAAGTTGGTTCTTTGAGAAAATCAACAAGATAGATAAACCCTTAGCCAGACTAACGAGAGGACACAGAGAGTGCGTCCAAATTAACAAAATCAGAAATGAAAAGGGAGACATAACTACAGATTCAGAGGAAATTCAAAAAATCATCAGATCTTACTATAAAAACCTATATTCAACAAAATTTGAAAATCTTTAGGAAATGGACAATTTCCTAGACAGATACCAGGTATCGAAGTTAAATCAGGAACAGATAAACCAGTTAAACAACCCCCTAAATCCTAAGGAAATAGAAGCAGTCATTAAAGGTCTCCCAACCAAAAAGAGCCGAGGTCCAGACGGGTTTAGTGCAGAATTCTATCAAACCTTCATAGAAGACCTCATACCAATATTATCCAAACTATTCCACAAACTTGAAACAGATGGAGCACTACCGAATTCCTTCTACGAAGCCACAATTACTCTTATACCTAAACCACACAAAGACACAACAAAGAAAGAGAACTTCAGACCAATTTCCCTTATGAATATCGACGCAAAAATACTCAATAAAATTCTGGCAAACCGAATTCAAGAGCACATCAAAACAATCATCCACCATGATCAAGTAGGCTTCATCCCAGGCATGCAGGGATGGTTTAATATACGGAAAACCATCAACGTGATCCATTATATAAACAAACTGAAAGAACAGAACCACATGATCATTTCATTAGATGCTGAGAAAGCATTTGACAAAATTCAACACCCCTTCATGATAAAAGTCCTGGAAAGAATAGGAATTCAAGGCCCATACCTAAACATAGTAAAAGCCATATACAGCAAACCAGTTGCTAACATTAAACTAAATGGAGAGAAACTTGAAGCAATCCCACTAAAATCAGGGACTAGACAAGGCTGCCCACTCTCTCCCTACTTATTCAATATAGTTTTTGAAGTTCTAGCCAGAGCAATCAGACAACAAAAGGAGATCAAGGGGATACAGATCGGAAAAGAAGAGGTCAAAATATCACTATTTGCAGATGACATGATAGTATATTTAAGTGATCCCAAAAGTTCCACCAGAGAACTACTAAAGCTGATAAACAACTTCAGCAAAGTGGCTGGGTATAAAATTAACTCAAATAAATCAGTTGCCTTCCTCTATACAAAAGAGAAACAAGCCGAGAAAGAAATTAGGGAAACGACACCCTTCATAATAGACCCAAATAATATAAAGTACCTCGGTGTGACTTTAACCAAGCAAGTAAAAGATCTGTACAATAAGAACTTCAAAACACTGAGGAAAGAAATTGAAGAAGACCTCAGAAGATGGAAAGATCTCCCATGCTCATGGATTGGCAGGATTAATATAGTAAAAATGGCCATTTTACCAAAAGCAATCTACAGATTCAATGCAATCCCCATCAAAATACCAATCCAATTCTTCAAAGAGTTAGACAGAACAATTTGCAAATTCATCTGGAATAACAAAAAACCCAGGATAGCTAAAGCTATCCTCAACAATAAAAGGACTTCAGGGGGAATCACTATCCCTGAACTCAAGCAGTATTACAGAGCAATAGTGATAAAAACTGCATGGTATTGGTACAGAGACAGACAGATAGACCAATGGAATAGAATTGAAGACCCAGAAATGAACCCACACACCTATGGTCACTTGATTTTTGACAAAGGAGCCAAAACCATCCAATGGAAAAAAGATAGCATTTTCAGCAAATGGTGCTGGTTCAACTGGAGGGCAACATGTAGAAGAATGCAGATCGATCCATGCTTATCCCACTGTACAGAGCTTAAGTCCAAGTGGATCAAGGACCTCCACATCAAACCAGACACACTCAAACTAATAGAAGAAAAACTAGGGAAGCATCTGGAACACATAGGCACTGGAAAAAAATTCCTGAACAAAACACCAATGGCTTATGCTCTAAGATCAAGAATCTACAAATGGGATCTCATAAAACTGCAAAGCTTCTGTAAGGCAAAGGACACTGTGGTTAGGACAAAACGGCAACCAACAGATTGGGAAAAGATCTTTACCAATCCTACAACAGATAGAGGCCTTATATCCAAAATATACAAAGAACTCAAGAAGTTAGACCGCAGGGAAACAAATAACCCTATTAAAAAATGGGGTTCAGAGCTAAACAAAGAATTCACAGCTGAGGAATGCCGAATGGCTGAGAAACACCTAAAGAAATGTTCAACATCTTTAGTCATAAGGGAAATGCAAATCAAAACAACCCTGAGATTTCACCTCACACCAGTGAGAATGGCTAAGATCAAAAACTCAGGTGACAGCAGATGCTGGCGAGGATGTGGAGAAAGAGGAACACTCCTCCATTGTTGGTGGGATTGCAGACTGGTAAAACCATTCTGGAAATCAGTCTAGAGGTTCCTCAGAAAATTGGACGTTGAACTGCCTGAGGATCCAGCTATACCTCTCTTGGGCATATACCCAAAAGATGCCTCAACATATAAAAGAGACACGTGCTCCACTATGTTCACTGCAGCCTTATTTATAATAGCCAGAAAATGGAAAGAACCCAGATGCCCTTCAACAGAGGAATGGATACAGAAAATGTGGTACATCTACACAATGGAATATTACTCAGCTATCAAAAACAACGAGTTTATGAAATTCGTAGGCAAATGGTTGGAACTGGAAAATATCATCCTGAGTGAGCTAACCCAATCACAGAAAGATACACATGGTATGCACTCATTGATAAGTGGCTATTAGCCCAAATGCTTGAATTACCCTAGATCCCTAGAACAAAGGAAACTCAAGACGGATGATCAAAATGTGAATGCTTCACTCCTTCTTTAAATGAGGAAAAAGAATACCCTTGGCAGGGAAGGGAGAGGCAAAGATTAAAACAGAGACTGAAGGAACACCCATTCAGAGCCTGCCCCACATGTGGCCCATACATATACAGCCACCCAATTAGACAAGATGGATGAAGCAAAGAAGTGCAGACCGACAGGAGCCGGATGTAGATCGCTCCTGAGAGACACAGCCAGAATACAGCAAATACAGAGGCGAATGCCAGCAGCAAACCACTGAACAGAGAATAGGTCCCCTGTTGAAGGAATCAGAGAAAGAACTGGAAGAGCTTGAAGGGGCTCGAGACCCCAAATGTACAACAATGCCAAGCAACCAGAGCTTCCAGGGACTAAGCCACTACCTAAAGACTATACATGGACTGACCCTGGACTCTGACCCCATAGGTAGCAATGAATATCCTAGTAAGATCACCAGTGGAAGGGGAAGCCCTGGGTCCTGCTAAGACTGAACCCCCAGTGAACTAGACTATGGGGGGAGGGCGGCAATGGGGGGAGGGTTGGGAGGGGAACACCCATAAGGAAGGGGAGGGGGGAGGGGGATGTTTGCCCGGAAACCGGGGAAGGGAATAACACTCGAAATGTATATAGGAAATACTCAAGTTAATAAAAAAAAAAAAAAAGAACACAGAACACTGACACACATAAAAGAAAAACTAAATGTAAAGATTCGCAGCCCTGCCATGCAAGTGCAGGCTGAGGAAGACACCCAGGGGTGCCTTCCCACAGCAGGAGCCATGACAACATGCAGGTATGGCCTAGACATGTAAGAGAGAAGGAGAAGCAGAACAATCTGAGCACTATGAGGACAGGTGGGACTGGAGACACTAGGGTGGAAAGAACAGCATGTTGAGGCTGCTGCCTGGGACCATGTTGATGTCCAACAGATATACAGAGGTGGCTGTGACCCGCAATGGCTACAGCATTCTGAAGAGCTGTCTACATCTCTCGCAGGTGGCAGCACTCGTGAGATTGGCCCTTGCACTGCATCTGGACAGCACAGTAGAGCTGGCTCTGGTAACAGGGGTGCAGGTGAGCTACCCTGAGGACACGAGAGCAGGGGAGGTGGCCCCACACCTTGACAACTGCAGCACTGGGTGAGAGAGCCCAGAGAGTGCTGGAGAGCTCACCTTGGTGGTATAAGTGCAGAAGAGCTGACAGGCTGACCAACTCAGCTACTACCCAGGCTCAGACGCAGGGCTTGAGTTGGCCCAACCCAACATCTACCTCATGGGTGAACTGCTAGAGCCTGTGGAGAACCAAAGCTGCAGGATCTCCATGACACAGAACAACAACAGGAGGTCCAAGAGGATTCCCAGGGAGGATCCAATATTGATAATGTCACAGAAGATAAACCAGACCAATGATCGTTGCAGTGAACGTTTGTAAGTGAAGATGTATGGACGAAATGGCATACTGCAGGATGCTCTGTGACACTCCAACTTCCAGAATGGGATGGGGAGATGAGTGAGACTATGATGTGAAACTCACAAAGAATGAGTGAAAAGTTAGAAAAGAAAAAAAGGATTACTTTTCAAGAATCTCGTTGTCGCTAAGGTGAGCATCCTTTGGGTAGATACTCATTTGGGTAGAGTGGTAAAGCTGTATCTTGAGGGAAAGAGATTCCTGTCTTCTTAAGGAAGTTGCCACACTGATTTCTACAATGACTGGCCAAGTTTGCAGTACCACCAGCCATGGTTGGCTGTTCCCCTTACTCAACACCCTCACCAGTATGAACTATCACTTGTTTTATTGATCTTAACCATTTTGATGGGTATTAGATGAAATCTCAGAGTAGTTTTGATTTTCATTTTCCTGATGGCTAAGGATATTAAACATTCCTTGAAGTGTTTCTTAGACAATTGAATTTCCTCTTTTAATATTTCAATATTTAGATTTGTACCCTATTTTAAATTGGGTTATTTGTTTTATATATATATATATGTGTGTATGGGGGTGGGTGGGTGAGTGAGTGTGTGTGTGTGTGTGTGTGTGTGTGTGTGTGTGTGTGTGTGTGTGTGTGTGACAGAGGGGGGGGAGATCTTTATATATTTTGACATTCGGCCTCTATTGGATTAGGTCCTGTTTATTAACTGTTGATGTTAGTGCCCATGCTAACAGTGTTCTGTTCACAAAGTCTTTTCCAATGCCAAGGAGTTCAAAGCTATTCCCACTTTCTCTCCTATCAGAATCAGTATGTCTGGTTTTATGTTGAGGTCTTTGATCCACCAGGAATTGAGTTTTATGAGGTACGATATATATGGGTCTATTTGAAGTTTTCTACATGCAACAGTCCAAATTGACAAGCACCACCTGTTGAAGATGCTTTTCTTTTCCCAATGTGTGTTTTTCTGTCTTCTTTATCTGAAATTATGTGTCCATTGGTGTGTTGATTGGAATAGGAACGGCCCATTTAGGCTCAAATATTTGAATACTTTGTCATTGGGGAATAGCACCACTTGATTGATTAGGAGGAATGACTTTGTTGGAATAAGTGTAGCCTTATTAGAGGAAGTATGTCACTGGGAATGACACACATTGGAATTTCAAATACCACGCCCAGTCTCTGTCTTCCTGCTGCCTGCAGATCCAGAGATAGAACTCTCAGCTATCATGTCTGCCTGTATGTCACCGTATACTTTGTCATGTTCCCCATCATGGTGATAGTGGAATAAATTTTTGAAACTATAAGAAATCTCAATTGCATGCTTTCTTTTGTAACAATGTTCATGGTCATGGGGTCTCTCCACAAAAATATAATACTAAGAAAATAGATGTTTGTATTTATGTTATGTCTTCAAAAAATTTGCGTTGATTAATATGGTTGCTTTTGTGATGGTATCATGCTGGTTTTATTGCTATATCTCTGTAGTACAAATTAAGAATGATGATACCTCCGGTAGCTATTTGATTATTCATGTTTTCTTTTTAAGCTCTTCTAGACTTTTTTGTGTTTTCATATGAAAGTAAACATTGTACTTTCAAAACTTATGAAGAATTGTTTTGAAATTTTGATGAGGATAACAAACTGTAAATTACTTTTGCTAGAATGGTCATTTTTACTATGTTAATCCTGTTGATCCATGAGCATGGGAGATCTTCCATCTTCTGATATCTTCTTCAATTTCTTTTTATCATACAAGTCTTTTACTTGCTTGATTAGTTACAACAAGATATTTTATATTATTTGAGACTATTATATCCCTAATTTCTCAGTTGATTTGTCTTTAGTATATAGGAGTGATACTGACTTTTGTGAATTAATTTTGTGTCCAGCTACTTTACTGAAAGTTTTTATCAGGTGTAAGAAGTTCCCCAGTACTGTTTTTATACCCACACGTACTATCACATTACCTGCAAATAAAGGTATTTTTACTTCTTTCTCTCCAATTTATATCCACTTGATCATTTTCACATGTCTTATTACTATAGATTAGACTTGAAATTCTAAACTTGATATAAAGAGAGTAAACACCTTTGTCTTGTTTCTGTTTTAGTGGAATTGATTGAAGTTTTTCTCCATTTTAGTTGATATTGGCTATGGACTTGCTCTAAACTGCCTTTTTTATTATTATCTTGAGGTATTTCCCTTGAATCCATAATTTCTCATGAACCTTTATCATGAAGAGATTGGATATTATCAAAAGTCTTTTCTGCCTCTCATGATATGATCATGCTTTTCCCCCCAGTTTGTTTATATGATGGATTCCATTTACTGAATTTAATATAATAAAGCATGTCTACATCTCTAGGATGAAGCCTACTTGATCATGATGGCCGATCTTTTTGATGAGTTCTTGGATTTGGTTTACAAGTATTTGGTTAAGTTTTTTTTGCATCTGTGTTCATAAGGGGAACTTGCCTGTAATTCCCTTTCATTGTTGAGTCTTTATGGGCTTTGGGAATCAGAGTAACTATGGCATCATAAAATGAGTTGAGGCAATGTCCCTTCTGTTTCTATGTTAAGGAAGAATTTGAAGAATATTGGTATTAATACTTCTTTGAAAGTTTGATAAAATTCTGCCTTAAAACCATCTGGCCTTGAGGTCATTTTTTTAATTGTTTCTATAATCTTGATTTAACTTTAGTAAGTGGTACATATTCAGAAAATTATTAATTTCTTTTAGACTTTCCAATTTTTTGGAGTACAGGTTTTTAAGGTATGTCCTCATGACTCTGGATTTCCTTATTGTCTATTATCTGTCCCTCTTTTCATTTCTACTTTGGTTAGTTTGGATATTCTTTCTGTATCTTTTTATTAGTTTGGATAAAGCTTTGTCTATCTTGTTGATTTTCCAAAAACTCTTTGTTTCATTGAGTCTTTGTATCGTTCTCTTTGCTTCTCTTTTATTGATTACAGCCTTGAATTTGACTCATTCTTGCTGTCTACTCAGCTTGGGTGTGTGTACTTCCTTTTTGTTCTAGAGCTTTCAGGTGTGCTAGTATGAGATCTATTTTTTGTTTTTAATGTAGGTACTTAGTTCTATGAACTTTCCTTTTAGTACCTCTTTCATTGTGCCCCATATGTTTGGATATGATATGTATTCATTTTCATTCTAGAAAGTCTTTAATTTCTTTATGTCTTGACTAATTTTTAATTCAGTAGAGAGTTCTTCACTTTCCATGAATTTGTAAGCTTTCTGTTGTTTCAGTTATTGTTGACATTTGGTTTTAATCCATAGCGGTCTGACAGGATATGGTGAGTTATTTCTAATTTTTTTTTTTTATCAACTGAGACTTTCACTGTGTTCCAGTATGTGATCCATTTTGGAGAAAGTTCCATGAGGTACGGAGAAGAAGTATATTCTTTTGAATTTGGGTGAAGTATGATGTAAAATATATCAGGTTATTTCAGTTTACAACATCTTTTAGCTCCAGTATTTCTGTTTAGTTTTGATCAAGATGACCTGTCCTTTGGTGAGAGCAGGTGAGAATAAGAATGGCCTCCATAGATCCATAGGGAATGGCACTATTAGGATGTGTGGCCTTGTTGGAGTAGGCCTTGTGGAAGCATGTCTATGGAGAAAGTGTGTCTTATTCACTGCCTGTTGACTGTGATCAAGATTTACATCTCTTAGCTTCTTCTCTAGAACCATTCTATCTGCATGCCACAATGCTATAAATCAGCCCCAATAAGATGTTTTTCTTAATAAGAATTGCCAGGGTCTCTTCACAGCAATAGAACCCCCCAACTAAGACAGATGTTACCAGGAGTTGGGTATTGCTGATAGGCCTGGCCATGTTTTTGTTTGGAGGAATGTGGACTCTGGGACATTGGGTTTGGAAAGCAGTGGAATGCTTTAGACAGTAGTACTGGGGGTGATTGATACTCTGGGGGCCTGGCTCGAGAGGTTTCAGAGAAGAATGTTAATATGTAGCCTAAAGGGTATTTCTAATATTTTGGTGGAAAATGTGGCTACTTTCTACCCTTGTTAAAAAAAAAATCTGCCTAAGGTAAAATTGACAAGTTTTTTGATTAATTTCTTTGGCAGGGGAAATCTCAAAACAGCCTACCATGGACTATGTAGTGTCATTATTAATGTTCATGCTTATGCACACTTAAAGTGGAAGTGAACAAGGTGAGCAAGAAAAAAAACTTAATACATAATTGGAGGCAAAAAAGAGTAGCAGGAGGTGGAAATAGTGCTAAATCCTGTGCTCCGGAGATAAACAGATTAAAGAGTCTGATGCTGAGTGGGATAAAGGGAGTGGTGACTTCAGGGCAAGACCCCATCCAGTTATACTGCTGACTTGTGAAAGGGAATTAAAGAAAAGCTTAGGGCCAGGTCTGGTGGTGCACACCTTTAATTCTAGTACTCTGAAAGCAGGAGTCTGCAGATCACTACGTGTGATGCCAGCCTGGTCTACAGATCAGGTCCCAGGGCAGCCAAACTTAGGCAGTTAAGAAAACCATTAAAAACAGAAAACTGATGAAGACGTAATTGAATGAGGGGGGGTTATGTTCCAGCCCCAGCAAGCAGCAGAACTTGGCAGTTTCAGCCATGTGGTTCTGGCTTTAGAGTCAAGGATATAAGAAAAAAGTTATGGAGTCTCCCTTTATGACTAAGGAAAGCTGGTGAGATGAATCATGTGTCAGGGGTGTCTCTGCATGGAGGCCAAAAGAGGGTATGGTGTAAAGCTGTGAAGGTGAAGCCTGGATTGCCTTGGAGACCCCAAAATGTTGGAGATGCCAAAGCCATCGGATACCTGCTGAGAAGAGCTGCTAACAAGGAGTTGAACCAGCCCAAGAGAAAAAAGTGGACTGCAGTTAACACAGATGAAAGGAGTTGGAGATCTAAAGAGCACTTTGACATTAGAGATGGAAATGCAGAGTTTGAAGTTTGTCCAGTAAGCTTTCAGCTTTGCTTTGGTCTAGTATTTTCTCACTCTTGGAATATCCTGTCCCATTACATATTAGAAATTTGCGATCAGTGGTTGAATAAGATAATATATGTTGTATGAAATTCTTAAAGAACTAAGAAAAGTAAAATACAATGTCTGCAACTGAAGAGCAAGGTGTCTTCACTGGGGTTTCTATTGCTTTGAGAGGACACTACGGCCATGGCAACTCATATAAAGGGTATTCGCTTTTGTAAAAGAAAGATTACTACAGCTTCAATTGCACATTGACCCTTAGCTACTGATAGTGGGAGACTTCAATACCCTGCTGATTTAAGCTGCACTTGTGTCTGTTTTACAACAGCAGATGTCCTTACATTTGGGGTATAGATGTGCAGATCGAAATGTCATCTTGGTGGATTTTTCCTTTGATGAGTATGTAGTGTCCTCCCCCATCTCTTTTAACTAGTTTTGGTTTGAAGACTATATTTCTAGATGTTTAAATGGTTGTGTGTTTAGTGTTTTGATTACTATGTGCTCTTGGGTCTTTCTTTTCTGGTCCAGTCTATTTAGTACTTCACATATTTCTGGTACTTTGATAGGCACCTCTTTCATTGGGTTAAGAAACTTTTCTATGGTTTTTGTTGAAAATATTTTGTGCCTTTAACCTGGGTGTCTTCTCCTTTCTCAGTTCCTATTATCCTATTATTTGTTTTTCCTTTCATAGTGTCCCATATTTCCTAGATGTTTTGTGATCAGAAATTTTTAGATTTAGCATTTTCTTTGACGAGTGCATCTATTTCTTCTAACTTTCAGGTCTTGTACTGTTTTATTCATTTCCTTGTATGATTACTTTGCATTTTTGTAGATCTCTTTAAGGGATGTATTCACTTCCTCCTTAAGGACCTCTGTCATATGCATAAAGGCCATTTTAAGGTTTTCTTCTTGTATTTCAGCTACACTGCCATACTCAGAGCCTACTATGGTAAAGTGGCTAGGCTGTGGTAGAGACAGGTTCTATCACCGATTATGTTTGTTTCTAGGCATATGGGTTCGAGACTGTGATAATTCTAGGTGCTGATATCAGGTCTTGGACTTGTTGAGTGTGGGTCTGGTTCTTGGTTTCTGTTGTTGTGAGCCTTATAAGGGTGTGGCGGCTATGTGTTGCCTAGTAAGGGATTCTTCTGGCATCCTGCTAGTCATGGCCACTGGGAGGGAGTTCCAGGTAAAATGTGTTTCTAGGTATTGGGAGCTGAAACTTAGGAATGAGGATGGGCTATGAAGGGTACTGAGGGCTTCCACAGGAGGGAGGAAAGCAAGGTGCTCCACCATGACCTGCCTGGTCTATTGGGAATGGGGCCAGAGAGAAGTCAAGATAGGTGGTCTGTTTCAGAGCTGGGAATGACACTGCAGGAGAAGATTTGGAGGAATGGAAGAAGAGGTGGGTAGCTATAGTCATCCTACTTGCTTAGCCAGCCTGAGCAGTCTGTGGTTTCCCAGGAAATGCTCGCTGGAGTTAGGGGCTAGCATAGAGCCATGGTTTGGGGGAGGGAAGCTAGTAATACACTGAGATTGGAACAAAACAAGAAGGGAGTCTTCAGCAGGTGATCTGCTGCAGGGGTTGAGGCTGGGGGGTTGGATTTGGAGTAGAGAAGATTGGAGCAGACAAGAGAGAGGCAAAGATCTGCATTTAGCCTGCCTGGCTTCCTGGCTGGGTCATGTGTTTTTTGGGTTTGTTTGTTTGTTTGTTTTTGTGTTTTTGTTTTGTTTCATTGTATTTTACAACCATTGTATCCACTTACTGCCGCTCACATACATGACAGTGTGGAGTCGTCTGCTGACCCAGGACAACCCCAGTGGCAGCTTCCTAAAGAAAATTTACTCTCCCTTCCCTATCAGCCATCCACAGTCTATAGCTTCCCAGCTAGGAGTAGAGTCTCAGGATAATACCCACCTCAAATTATTTTAGCACTATGGCAGAAATTTTAAAATAAAGACTATGCTAAAGATGAAAGCCATTTAAAAATTCTAAGCTAATTAAAGTGGATTTTAAACATATGCATCCATCGTAGTGACATGAAAAGAACAACTGAGAAGCTTCAGTCACTTTTTAGATAGGAACCCTTTATAGAGACTAATCTAAAGTCTCCCCTCAATTCTTTGACTAGCTTGAATACATGTCAGGAAGTAAGGAACAAAGGCGTCTGTACCCTCGAACTCAGCCTCATCCAAAGAGGCACAAAGGGATCTCTAGACCCGTGAAATTTATCAGAACATAGCTGTCGTTGCTCAAATCCCATCTCCCAGAACTCACTGAAGCCTGCACATCTACTCTAAATAGCGTTCATGTGATTAGTGCAGCACAGGCCCATACCTAAGATATTTCAGGCAATTATGCAAGACGCATTAGGCCTCAGCAGGCTGTTATTGCTTGTCCAGTTTTCCTTCTTCAAGAAACAGTCGTCAGATGGTGTTTGCTCTCCTATGTCTCCCCGAACCTCAGACTGTGAAGTGCTCTGAACTAATCACCCTGCGGATTCAGGGTGAGTCCACTAAAGTTGCTTTAAGGGTGGGTTGTGAGCAAAACTGCCAACTCGGTGCAGTATGGGTCCGTAGGAGGAGCTGAGTTGGATGAACACTCACTTTACTCCGAGATGATGAAGACCTGGAACCACGTCAGCTCTTCTGCTCTCCCAGGACTGGGAAAGAATGCAGCAGGAAACAGGGAAGCATGAAGACAAGAAAAACCAGTGGCCCAAGTGCGTTAATTGCCTCCCTTCTCCTCATTATATACGAGCTTCAGTTGGTTTCATCCCGTGAACAGAGAAAGATGTCCTACTTATACAAGTCTTTATTATGTCATTAGAATTCCTGGTCTAGACATGGTGCCACCTGCCTTCACCCATAGCACTCAGGGGGAATAGAAAGGAGAGAGAATGTGTGTTTAAGCCATTTGGGTTGTAGAACAAGATCCTGTCTCAAAACTAAAAAAAATACATGGTACTTCTGAGTAATGAAATTATTAACTCCTAAACCGAATTAGACTAATAAATTAAGTGTGGATTAAGTGTCTTTTAGGCTCTTAGTCTCTAAAGCTGAAAGCTTTGAGATCGCAAACACCATATGACCATCTAGTTACTCTTCCTCCCATTGTGTCCCCCTTCCCCTGCTTTTGCTAATTGTAAGTGTGCCAGAAGAGTCTTGTTGAATCCAGCTAGTGGGTTCCAACATACAAATGATTGGTTCAAGCACAAACTGGAAGCTTTCCATCTAAGCTAACATTTTTTCTATCCTTGAATCTCTTAATTACTTATGACTGTGAATGTTTTAAATAACTTTTGCCTTTCCTCCAGCCCTTCCTTGCCATGGTCACCCTCATCCTTGTTAAGTTCAGTGTGAACTTCAGTGGGCCCCCTCTTTCATTCCCTATTAATAAAAACACCCAAACTTTTGTCACTACCAGACTCTGAGTGTGCACGGGTGTCTGTGTATATGTATGCGTGTGTGTGTGTGTGTGTGTGTGTGTACGTGTGTGCCTGCTCATGCGTGACTCGAGTTATGCTGCATAAATAAATTCACATCTGTATGTCTGGATCCAATTTTACCATCTTCTAAATATTGTATATCCTGACAATTCATTGGGGGTGACCTGGATGACAGATTTTATAGTAATCATAACAACAACCTCGGTTTATATTTATTGAGTGTTTACTATGTGTCAGCCTCTATCCTAATTGCCTCAGGTTTACTGGCTGTCTAATCCTCTTAACAACCTAGAAAGTAAATACTATTATCCTCACTTTAAATATAAGGAAACAGAAGCACACTGAGGTGAAGGTCACTCCTGAGAATGTAGAGGAACTGAAACTCTAGCGAATTCGGTTTGAGTCAGGGACTAGGCTCATAACTGTTAAACACGGGCTCCGAGAAAACACTGTCCATAAATAAGCCCCTACATTGATGTATATAACATTACAGGATATAAAAAGCTTTTATATGAAAATGCCCTATTAAATTAATGGCTAATTTACTATTATTCCTATTTTACAAATGTACCAAAAAATTCAAAGATTAATGGCCTTATTTACCCAAGGTCATTAAACTAATGAATAGTGAATCCACATCTCCATCCAAGCAAAGGAAATTTAGATCAGAAGACTGCTTTCCCATGGGCTCTTTGTCTAGAGATAAATGTTTGAAACTTTGATAAAAATAGCTGGCCCAACTCATTCTCCATAACTTTATAGCATTAAATGGCAGCCTCTGGGCTATCTGGGGGACATTAGCATTAATGATCAATTAGTATTATAATTTATTTTATTTTCAGTTTCTCAAATTGATGTCACAGTCTCTACCAAAACTGTTTTCTTCCTTAATGTTCCTTGGCTTTCTGTCTCAGAGTCTGACTACACCACCCCACCACCCGATGGATGGAATAAACGAGATCCAAGATGGAGTCCACCAACGTTTTCAGCTTCTCTTTTCAAATAGCAGAGTACAGTGATATGTGACCTGAGTCTTGGGTTGCTTTTGTCTGGGAAAGTAAACGTGTAGCTTTACTCAGTGTGATTTTTACAAGGCCGAGTATAACCTCTTCAAAGCAAGGGGACAAATGACATGAAATCATTCTTCGTTGGGGATGGACTTACACCCACTTACATGTCAGAAAGAAGCCCCAGTGACTCTATCTGAAACAGGGTGGTGACAGACCTAGCGAGTTAGGTCTACAGAGGCAGACATTGGACTTGCTGGGTTACACAGAGCAGAGAAAATAAGGTAAATATCTTCCTTGTTAAATTAGAATAAAACAAACTAGCACACACTGGATTTGGAGGGACTGGTCCCTTTTGTTTCTGGTGTCCTTCCTGAAAGGAAGAAAGAAGTGGAAAGTGTCTCCATGTGGAGACAGGCAGAGGTTGGAGTTAAATCCCCTGCAAACAAGGTGTGCTCTCCCATGGCGGTGAGGGCTGTAATGGGTGTGGAAAGATTGTTGCCTGGAGCACTTGCAGAGAGAGCAGCTCTGCCAATACCTTGATCATAGACTTCTAGTCTCCAGAACTGTAAAAGAATACTCTTCTCTCATATGAAGCCATTTTCTTTGTGGTAATTGGATACAGCAAGTGTGGGAAACTCATACATACTTCCCTTCTCCTCTCTCTCCATCTCATTCCACACTCAAAAACTTTTTTTCAGTAATATGTACGTCTAATACATAGTATACAGAACGTTATGTACAAATACATTGCTTGTTTTATGAAAACACGAAAGATCTCAAGGAGAAACTTTGAAACTAGACCTAGAGAAGACAATAAAGGCTTAAAGACATGGTGACCACTTGGTTTTTTAAATAGTTAATAGAAGTATAAATCCCTACTGAAATTCATACATTTTATGTAATCAAAGGACTCCCAGGATGTGACCTCCTGACAGCAGCCAAGAAAAAGCACTTGATAAATCACTTACGAGTTTTCTTAGTTTGATATTTTTCATTATTATTATTATTAACTTGATTTTTTTTTTATAGTCCAGTTGTTATCCCCGTTCGGTCTGCCCTCCTACAGTTCCTCATCCCATTCCTCCTGTGCCCCCCACCTCCCTATACCCCATCTCCAAGAGGATGTCCCCACACCCCCAACACACACCCGGCCAGGCCTCCCCACTCCATAGAGCCTCAAGTCTCTATAGGGAGGGTTAGGTTCATCTTCTCTCACTGAGACCAAGAGCCCTCTCTCACTGCCCCTCCATCAATTTGTTCTCCGTTGAGCACCTCCCCTATTGGAATGGAGACCCAGAGACCTCTGGTAACAACTTCCTTTTAAAATGTGCGACACCTTGTGCTGTCTAGAGACACACAACCCTTTTAACTCCAACCTGTGAGCTGATTTCTAGCACTGTTGTTCACCTATCTTATTTCTGTCTCCCTTTTATGGTACCTCCAACTCTATTTCCTCCTCCAGAGGTCACCTGCCCTTTTTGTGCCTTTCATCACCTTTATAAGAACACCAGTTGCATTAGAGGGAGCCCCACTCCCCTGCTCCAGAGCCACCGAGGGAGTGCTCGCATCCTATTGGCTCCTTCACCCATCTCTCTTTGGTCTGTAGAAGGAACACTGCAGATCATACAATCACTGCGGGAAGAGTGGATGAGTGGACAGAACGGACGTTGAGGCAAGCTCTGGTCAAATTTAAACTGGCTCACACGAGTGCTCACCCTAACCCTGCTTTAAAATCGTTTCAACTCCACAATCCCAAGCAGCTATTCAATTAACAAGCTGTAGTCTCTCTTGCAAAGCAAACAGAAACGCCAAACATCCTACTTGTTTCAACTAAACAGTTGAATTTTCTCTGACAATAAAACAAATAAATGTCTTAAGCGCTGGGCTCATCGGTTCATAAATTCAAAAAGGTTTACTTGATCTCATTTCCATCAAAATTGGTAACATCTGGGAGGCCTCCTCTAACATTTAAATGGACATTTAGAAATAATACTCTTCCATATATTTAGGTATGTTACATGTGTTTTGCAGCTAACTCTTCTTGGCAGGAGTATCAGAATGCCGTTCCATTTCCACAGGCAGCATAAACATCGTTCTGGTTGACTCAAAGCCCGCAGTCTTCAGCCTCAAGGGCCAGCAATAGGAAGATTCTGAGCTCAGCCTAGGCTGTGTCTCCCAGCACTGCACCTCCCGGTGATTGTAGAGCATGGTGCCTTCTGGTTGGTGAAAGAAAGTCGCACCTCACTCTTGTGTGTTTGGTTCAGGGCTCTCTCCTGAAGTTGACAGAGATCCAGCCATTGCTAAAAGTCAGCTTAAAGCATCTGGAACTTGCCAGAAAAGCCCTTGGGAGTTGAAAGCACTTCCTTCTCCTGGACTCTCCCAACACTATCCCTACATTAAGTAAAATCTTCAACAAGTGGAATACTTACACTTTTCATCTACTGTCCCTTAGGAATGTCTTCACTGAATTACGTTTTAATACCATGGTGTTAGCTATCAAAGGGGACCTGACCCAGGAGGTCGATCAGAACAATCTTTCTATCTGACAGGGGCAAAGCAGAAGACGCTGTTCAAGAAGCCACATAAAGATTTGTCTTTGAATTTACATCCTGAAGTAATTTTTCCCACACACTAATGTTTGCGCTTGTGTTTGGGTTAAACAGTGAAGGTTATGTAACCAATTTATTTCTTCTCTTCTTTAGAAGCCAAAGTTTTCAAGTCAATTCAGTTCAGCAACAACTAAGGACTTTTCTTATCACCCACCAGCCCAGTGCTGTAATTCAGATGCCTTCATAATTGTTTTATATGGCTGTATAGATTTGTCTAATCACATGTTACAATGCCATTTTACAAGCTCCTTCAAGCATCCAGGACATAGGGCGGCGGCAATTAATCCTGAGAACTAAAACACTACTCTGAAATGTCTTTCTTTTCAAAGGAGTTTCAAAGGCCCTCTAGAAGGCCCAGGGAACCATGTCATCTGAAGTTCTAGATGACAAAGGAAACGAGCAAACTTCTCAGGAGGAGCAAAGTAACAGAGTAACAGGAGTACCAAGAGACCATATGTGGTGCCACACTTTTTAAATCAATTTATTTTGAGTTTGGTGACTCCCAGAAGACTACAAAATTCAAAAAGAAAGCACAGACAAATTCATGCTTGTTGCTCACATCCGCAGAGTATTAATAGCTTTTAGAATTGAAATTGTTTTATTAATTTGATTAGGTTGAAGGAAAAAACCCAAGACTCATGAATAATTCAGGTTACTGTCAGATCCTAGGAAGCCTCATGGAAGGCACTGTTATACCTCGAAAAATGCCCTCAGAGTAGACCATACATTTAATTTTCAATAACGTTGATTTATAGTTTTATAAAGAAAAATAATAAATATAATGAATTGCCCCACATTTCCTGATCTCAGTCACCATAAAATAACCGCTGTAGTTTTACATTTCCAGTGTGAAATATTAAATGCATAAATCAAAACAAAATTATTTTTCATCTAGAGAGAGGGACCAGTTCCTGAGACTGACAAATTCGTTTTATTTTAAAATTAATGCTTTAACGGGGAAGGAAGGAGCTCCAGTGAATCCCTACTAGTTTGGGAGGAAGGCAAGTTCTTAACATTTGAGTCGTTTGCCTGTGATGATTTTCAAACAGGTACCGCGTGTGATCTTATTACAATCCCCACAACTAAACTTATCAGGAGCCAAATTGTGCTTGCTTGCATGAATCATTTTTCCTTCTCCAGCTTCCTTTCTCATGACGTTTCCTTTTTCCATAATTGTCTCACTTTAAATTGCCACCCAGAGATAAGCTTCGCCCACAATATGCTTCGCCAGTGCCAGCAGACTGGCGTGTTTGCAATTCCAATATTCTCTTACCGCTTCCGACTAAGCAGTCAGGTAATGAGAAGAGCATTACCGAACAAGAACAACTCAGGAGAGACACAGGTTTCTAAACAGGCAGAAACAGATGTGGGAACGTCTATATTTCTCTCATCTCCCTTACTTAGATTTCATTGAGAATAAGAAATGGCTTTTGCAACCTTGTTTTGAAAAGTAGATCTAACTATCACATTTAAATACCTCTCTGCTTTTCGACATGCTTAGTGTCTACCCTCTGTAGCTTTCAAAAGATGTGATGGAGGCTGACTCGGAAAAGAAAAAAAAAAATAACAAAAAAAAAAAAAAAAAAAAAAACAAGACAAAAACAAAAAACTTGACACATGAGTAGCTCTGAATTAACAGGCCAAAAAGAAATTTAAACCATCTAATGGCCATGAGATTGGAAACATGGCTGCAGCAATGCTCCACTCTGTACTAAGAACTGATCAATTTAAATCAGCTTTAAAAAATATATTAAGGGCTCTTTATAATTCTTAAAATGCCATGTATCTCATGGTTGGTTATGGATGTATTTGCTCATTGATTCGAAAATAAGTTAGCTACATATCAATCTTTCAATTAAAATAATTGGATTTGCTAAATGGCTAAGGATAAAGTAGCCTCTGTTGGAAAATGCTGGGCGTGGAGGAAAGACTAGGAAACTTAGATTCCTCATTGCAAAACTCAGCGCAGTTTTAAGGTGTTATGTCTGCTGGGGGAGTTTCAAAAGAAGAAGAGAACTCGGGGGTCCTGAAACAATCGTCTGGCAAAAATCTGAACAGGCCTCCCTAAAAATAACAACGGGCTGTAGACTTCATAAACATTTTTAGAAAGTAAATAGCTGCTAACTCATTGCATATGGAAGCAAATTCACAGAGTCCATCATGTTGCTCAATGAGATCATCATAACACATAGAGCGAAGGAAGAAACTGAGCCACCCCAGCCAGTCATTCAGGAGAAGCCAGAGAGAGATGACCATCGACTTCTCTCTTAAAAACAAGGAAGGATGATCTAAAGGAACTAAATAATACTGTGCCTTTAAAACTCTGTGGACAAGCAGTGTCTGTCCAGGAAATCTTTTTAAACCCCCAACTAGCATCAAGCCCTCATTAAGAGGGGGAGAAGCAAGATTATTAAAATTTTCAGACAGTAGTCATAATTTCAAACATGAACGTGTTTGTATTTTTCATTTAGGGAAAAAGATGATATCTCATAAATCTATCTTCACGATATACTTAACTCATAACAGAATCGGGGAGATTTTTAAACTTTTATTAACATACAAAATATTAGGTTTCATGACGGCATTTCTTTCAAACAACTTTTTACTGTTGCTAATTCCCCAGTGCCTCCGTGTTCCCTCTACCCTGGATCTCCTCTCTGCTTTGGTGTCCCTTCACCGGGTCCTTCCACTTCCTCAGATCCTCTTCCCCTCTTGTGGTCACTATCCAAGCCCACTGTCTACCTCGAGGCGGGTTTTAAACCAGAAAAGCTGAGTGATTCTGTACAGCGAGGCGCCATGATTCCAAATGATGCTTTACTCAGAAATCCCGGTCCTGAGGACCCTTCCCAGCTCAGATTTTGGTTTGTGTTTGTGTTTGTTTTCTCCTCATAGAGTCTAAGAGAATGATGAACTGAAACATTAACATCCCAATCTTCCGTCTGTTCGTGTTTATAACGCTTCAGCCTGGGCCCATCCACACATCCAGGGTTTATTCAGCCCAACTTTTTGTTAATAAAGTTGGAGAAATTGGTTTCCTCTGGTGAGAAAACACTTAAACTTCAAAGTATTTCCCCTGAATTGGGACCCGTGATTTTCATTTTTTGATCTTTACATCTGCCTGTTGTTTAGATTCAACGCACCCCTCCCCCTCCCCTGACCTGATCTCCCCCTCCTCCCCCCTCACCCCCCACCCCCGCCAACCTGATGGCTTCCTCCCTCCAACAATTCCGAACACGTGTTTACTATTTAATTTAACACCCAGCACTCCATCTTCCCCGTGTCCTACTTATAATTTGGAGTGAAAACGGTCACAAGAGATAAAATTAAAGAACAGATGATATCAAATACGTCCTCAAGACTAAATTTATTCTGGGTTTTATAATTTAAATCAAAAAAATTTTTAATAAAAGGAAGGTTAAGTTTCTGGGCTGTTGCCATAGTGAGAAGTAATCGGAAAACCTGTAGGAAGAGTGTGGGATGTCTGGTGCAGCTGACTGCATTCTCACTGCAGAGAGACCGAGACGCAGCAGGGCGGTGATATTATTACCTATATGATCGCTACAATGTGTTTGTTCCCGGATACCGGCGGAACCATACGGAATGTGTCTGACGAGAAGGAATGAGATAAATATGGAAATCTTTCTCACAAAGGCTCAAGTTCTCCGAATTAAGAGTTGCTGTGAGCTAATGCTTGGGTATTTATCTAAACAAGGGAGTTCAAAATTAATTTGTTTTCAAACTGATGGCCTGAGGATCTGGTGGCTTATGTTGCTTAGGAAGTGGAGAGCTGAAACAGTATCTTGCTGCTTATTCTCAGTTTCAGGGCCAGTTTGTAGATCGCTGGTGGAGGTGGTCATTTGTAGCTTGGATATTTGTAGAGAGTACACTCTCAGAGTTGACAGCTGGTCATTTGAAGAAAGTACACTAAGTCTCAACACTTTGGTTACCTACCAATGATGATACCTGAAATTTCATCATTAAAGGTGGATTTTTCCATACAAGCCTACTTACAGGAGCTAAAGGAGGTGGTTGGGAATGTAAGCAAATTCTTCTTGTTTGGTGTCTTAGTTAGGGTTTTACCACTGTGAACAGACACCATGACCAAAGCAACTCTTATAAGGACAACATTTAATTGGGGCTGGCTTACAGGTTCAGATGTCCAGTCCATTATCAAGGTAGGAGCATGGCAGGGTCCAGTCAGGCACAGTGATGGAGGACCTGAGAGCTCTACATCTTCATTTGACACACTTCCTCCAACAAGGCCACACCTCCTAATAGTGCCATTCCGGGGGCCAAACATATTCAAAACACCACAGTAGGTTTTCTTTTTATTTTGATTTACCTATATACATAGATATGTACATATGTGTGTATCTATACATGCATATATATGATTTATATATAGTATAATCTATATATTTATTTTATATAATTTATATATTTATGATATACAATATATTAATATATCATGAATATATAACCAAAGATTAACTTTATGTTTTGAATGTGTCCATCACCCCAGAAATCATGAGTTGGGATATTACCCACCAATGTACCTACATCAAGAGATGGGAATAATTATTGGCAATTCCTAGCTAATAATTATTAGGCTTCCCCCTTATAAGCAGACTAATGTCAACTTAAGAAAGGGCCAGGGTTGGGCTGGAGAGATGGCTCAGAGGCTAAGAGCACTGGCTGCTCTTCCAGAGGTTCTGAGTTCAATTCCCAGCATCCACATGGCAGTTCACAACTGTCTGAATCTCCGTTTCCAGAGAATCCGACACCCTCACAGAGACATACAAGCAGGCAAAACACCAGTGTACATAAAAATTGTTAAATATAATAATAAATAAAGTAAAAAAAAAAAAAAGAAAGGGCCAGGGTTGTGAGGTCCACCTCTTTGTCATGGTTTTCTTATTCTTCTTCTTTGTCCCATAGGATCAGCTAGCAAGATGCCTTTGGACTTCCCAGTCTCTAAGACCACTGGCCAGGTACCTTACTTTATAAATTACTCAACCTCAGTCGTTCTGGCATAGTCACTTTATAATCAAGCCAGGAATGGCGGTACCCAGCTATAAGCCTGGTATTTAAGAAACTAAGAATCACAACTATCAGCCCAGGCTGGCCCTATATAGTGAGTGAGGTCCTATCAAAACATTCTCGGGTGAATTAAAACATATCTTCTTGAATTTTTTGGTGCCCTGCAGAAGTCTCAGTTGAAATGTAAATGAAGTATAAGTACTCTTTTTTTTTTTTAAGAGGATTATTTGCAGGATATGGCTGATAGCCAGCTCTGACTGTGAGGAACCCTTGACCCAAAATTATCTTAACTTATGAATCTCCTTCCAGAGCTTGCCTGTCCAACCTAATTCACATCGTCTCTGGATGTCCCTACAAGTACAAATACCATAAATAGCTCAAGTTTGAACACTAAACAAGAAAAGATTGGTAATGATCAAAGAAGGAGAAAGAAACTACCCAAACTATGTCAGGCTGGTCCCTCCTGTGTCTGACTGTTGAAAATAGATGTTCTGAGATCACACACACACACATACCACCACACCACCATACACACACACACCACATACATGCACACACACATACACACCATACACCATACACACACACTATACACTACACACACACACACACACACACCACACACCATACCACACACATACACACCACACACCAAACCACACCACACACACACACACACACCACACCACACACACACATACACACACCACACATGCACACCATATACACACTATACACCACACATACACACTACACCACACACCACACATACACACCATATACCATACACACCACACACACACACCACCATACACACCACACCACACACACACACACCACCATATACACCACACCACACACACACACACACACACATATACACATACACCACACACCATACACACCACACACACACACACCACACATGCACACCATACACCATACACACACACTATACACCACACACACACCACACCACACACCACACATACACACCATATACCATACACACCACACACACACACACATACACACCACACACACACACACATACACACACACACACACACACACACACACACACACACACACACCACTAATGGGTTCTGTAATACAACAGAATCCAATTCCAATTGAGAATCACTCCCAGGCAGAAACGTGCGGTCCACGAGTCTTCATGAGTATACTATATACAGCCAACAGCCCCAAGTCCCCAGTGGCTTAACAAAATAAAAGTCTATTTTTTGTTCATATTGCAGTCCTAAAAGTTTTCAGGGTTTCTCTGAGCAGGTCTCCTCCAAGTACTGACTTGGGAATTAAAGGTCTTTCCATCTTTGTCACCATCTTCTCATGAATGGCCTCTACTACCCCCAAAGAAAAGGAAGACGAGGCACGCATGGTTGGAGACATCATTTTTGCTCACATCCATGGCCCCTAAACAAATACGAGGAATGGTACAAATACAGTTTTATTTTTTTTTCCACAGGAGAGGGACAGAAGACCAATGAACACATAGTCCATTGGCATGAACCTCCCTCCCCCTCGGAAGACCTCCTGCCATCTTCCTGGGCCACTGGATCAAGATCAAAGTCTAGATCTATAAGCAAAATACAACCCTTCCTCCAGGCTGTATATGGCTAACCTAGTTTGTGCTGACATGAACTGAAAAGCTAGATGCTCTGTGCCCAGCTGCCCATTCCCTGCAATACTATGGGATGCGAGTGTGGTACCTGTGACAGACTCTCCAACCTGTGCAGAAGAATCAGATTCATACAGTCATACAGCAGTCATACAGTAGTCCGTTGCAATTCTTCAGTCTCCTGAGACAGATAGAAGCCATTCCCTAACGTGTACAGTTCATGTTGGGCTTGATTCTTCTCTTTGGAAGAATCTGCCTGGCTACTCACATTTATGGCACCTACTCTGCCTCCTGAATGAACTTCACCATCCTTAGTGGTATCTTATGAACGTGTTTCAGAGCGTGGCTTCTTTAAGGGTTTCAAAGCATTTCAACACATGGCTTTTAGATAGGAGTCTTACTATGTGTTTCCTTAAAATGGTTGGACAGGATTTAAATGAACTAGGCCTAGGAGGTGACATCAAGGAAGTCTGAAAGGCATCTTCTGTTAGGCTCTAGGGATACTTAAAATTTCAGCAGTCAAAAGTATCTGTGGTGGTTTGAATGAGAATGGTCCCCATGGGCTCGTATGTTGATAGAAGAGTTTGGGAAGAAATGGGAGGCTTTGCCTTGGGAAGGTATATCACTGGAAGTAGCCTTGAGGATTCAAAAGCCCACACCATTCCCAGTTAGCTCTTTGCCACATGGCTTGACCTCAAGATTTGAGCTCTCACCTTTTGGTCCAGTGAGTGCCCTGCCTGTCTGCCTGCTGCTATTCTTCTAACCATGATGTAGGTATGGACTCACCCCCTGAGACTATAAGCCCCAAATAAAATGCTTCTAGTGTAAGTTGTCCTGGTCATTGTCTCATCACAGCAATAGTGAAATAACTGAGATAGTATTTTTCATCTGGGCTTATCATTTCTTTGGCAATATATCATTTCCATAGCTTAGTAGACTCCCATGTGTTTGCAATGAACACCTAAGTGCTTCAATTTTACACCTTAGATACAATTCCTAAGTCAACTCTGCCTTTCCTATACTCGAGTCTCTCTTGACAGTTTACCTCAGAGGATGAGGCAATCTTCCTTATCAGTAAATAGCCAGCAAGAATTAGTGGATAACCATCTAAGTGAATGATACACCTTTAATCTGATCTCCCTTGGTTATTCCATTCTGCCAACAATATTATTAAAACTCAGCTTTTCTTGTTTAAGATCTCAAGAGATCGTTCTAACCAAACATCCCTAGACTCCACATCTTCCCTTTAATTTTCGTTTGCAAATCATCTAGTTTATTCCCAAGCCCGTTGCTTTTTGTAATACCCAGAAAAATATAGCTGGTGAGTAGAAAGCCTACAGTCACATTCTGCTTCATTTTCACGGTTCTCCTAGAGCTGCAGGCTAAGCAGAGACTTGTCCTGGCCTCTACCATGACATGAAAGCCTCACACAATTTAGATTTTAAATGGCACTACTCCACTTCTTGCATAAATAAATCTCTCCGTAGTTGCTGGAACAAACACCTGCAAAATTCCAAATGCCTGACAGCAAAAGCCATACTTCTCACTTAGACCCATTCTGATGTAAGTCAGAAGCCCTCCTAGGACGCTGTGTTCCCAGTGAGTACTTATATTCACATCATCTCTAAGAGAATTTTCCCAATCCTTGTGAGATCACTATGACAAAATGCCTAAGAAGAACCACTTCAGGGAGGAGAGGATTTCTTGGCTGTGGGCTTTAGAGGTTTTGATGTTAGTTGGTTTATCCAGCTTTCAGGCTGGTGTCTGTGAAGTAGCATCATGGTGGAAAGTGTCTTGGAGCCCTCCTTGTGGAGCTCAGGAAGCAGACAGAGAAAAAGGAAGGAAGGAACGAATGAAGGAAGGGAGGGAGGGGGGGAGGAGGGAGGGAGGGAGGGAGGAAAGAAGGAAGGAAGGAAGGAAGGAAGGAAGGAAGGAAGGAAGGAAGGAAGGAAGGAAGGAAAGACAAAACACACTATAAAATCATGCCCCTCGGGAACCTACTTCCCCCAAGTGGGTCCCAACTCCTGAAATCCCATTCATCTCAGAATCTGTCAATGAATATTTTTCATTGATGAGGACACTTTATGAACTAATCACCTCTGAACACTCCCGCAAGACCAAGCCTCAACACATGATTCATCACAGACATTTCATATGTGAACCTAACACTCACGAAGGCAGGGAAACAGAAGATGAAGTCATTCTGAAGTCCACCCGTAAGCTGTAGGCATTCTCTTCACTAACATTTCTTTAATCCCATCCTAACTGCAAGAGTCTTGAACGTATCATTTTGCACATACAAAGAAAGAAGAAATAGATTCACCTAACTTAAAGACTGACAACTTGATGTTCTGCAACTCCAATGGAGGGCTTACCATAAAAAAATATATCTAATAAAAAAACATTATCTATTGCAATAAAATTCCATAATCATTATATCATGTAACTAGAAAGGTCATGTGTTCCCCATTGTCTTGATCACACCATAGCCACTTGCCTGCCCATTCATTGAGTGGGGACTGTCCCTATATTAACAAACCTCATTGTCATTAGAAAGTAAGCGATCAAGAACTACTCCATCCTTTTATTGATGGCACATACGGCTATTTTCTCCACAAAGTTTCTAAGAAAAAAACGTAGCCAGTTGCCTTAGACACAGACACAAATATAAGAAAATCTGCTTCCACTTTCCTAGAAACATCCTTGTTAAAGCTAGTGAAAACCTTGTGGAAAACAAAGCGTGCACGTGTTGCATCATCTGCTTTAAAAAAAAAAATGAGAAAGACTTTTCTTTTGAAAAATCTGCGTTAGTTAGGAGTCAGGCTGGGGTATGCTCGGTGGTGAAAAGTTTCTCTAGCACGCAGGAGGCCCTAAGTTCAATCCTCAACACTAAAGAAAAAAAATATGTTTCAGATGTCAACATGATACATGAAAACGTACAGAAGCCAAGAAGAAAAAAATAAAAAAACTAGAGAATAAGAGACCAAGTTCCAAACAGGGTTTTAAGAATCTTGGAATAGATTCACTTAACTTGAGATGAATCAACTATTTACATTCAAGATTCAGTTTGCAAATACCACAAAGTGAGTAAAATTATGTTTTTCTGTGTGTACTATTTTTCACATCACCCAGTTCCCCCCCAAATATATCCTATATACGCAGAAAACCACGGCCATTACACACCGTAAGGATAAAGGGTACAGGCAATAGAACTTGGAGCATGTTATTAAGGGCTGATATTCTGATTCTAGTTTATTCATAAGAGACTCTTTACCTGCACTCCTGTCTCATTCCTGTACATGACCCACCGTCCAGCTCATCCGCCCTAAACCCTGACATTGTCTTTCTCCCCTGGCTCAGCCTCTGCCATGGTCTTCCTGTATGCCTCTAACCTGGTAACGAGCATCCTTTTTTTAATTAATCCCCCCGTTTGATGGACCAAGTTTGGGTTTCTGTAAATAAAACCTACAGTAACAAAGAACTGAACTCTATCAGATGTTCTCTAAAGACAGTTACTCCTTACCAAAACCTTAGATCTCTCTGGAAGCAGACATCTTGAAGTGTGCCTCAGATGTAAACTCAAGTCATGGCGGTTAGTTCTGGGCATGAGCGAAGGAAAGGAAGCGGGCCCTTTGTTTCTACAGATGTGCCCAGTCGCTTAGCTGCACACATCTTGACTCTGCCAGGCTTTCTGCATCCACAAGTCTGCATCAGCCTCTGTTGTCAGCAAGAATGGACCTGACCAGACCATGGCAACTCTAACTCCACCTGCACCCCCAAGTCTGAAGAACCTGTTGCTTTCCCCCACCCCCAAGAAATGCAATACTGATTACAATAGATGCCATTTTTTTACATTGGTATCTTACTCACTTCCCTTTATTATATTTTATTAACTTACTTATTTAATTAGTTATATATTTGGAGAGAATAGTCACATGGGTGGAGGCCAGAGGATAACTTGGAGAAGTTCAAGTTCTCCTCCCACCTTGTAAGTCTTGGAGAATGAATTTAGGATGTCTAGATTAGCAACAGGCCTCTTTACCTGCTTACCTGATGAGCGGTCAGTCTTGCTGACCCAATCGATACCACCTCTTGAGTACTTACTATACGGCAGTGACCTGACTGAACTTCAGGAATACTGACTCATTCAAGGATCAGAACAACCACGTGAGGCATTTTTATGCTCTTCATTTTATGAGTGAGGACATTAGAGTAAATAGGGAGCATTTTTTCCCCCAAGATCACTTATACCCACATATTCTGTCTCCAGAGCCTGAGCTCTGACATCCTTCTGCCCTGAGGAAATTCTTGCTGTATCTGTCTGGAGACAATGGCTAATTTTAACTGAAGACTAAACCCCATTTCGAGGTTGATACTGTCATGATTTCGAAACCTCAGTCCCAGGATATTTTCACATTGATTAACTGAGGACGGTCACTTAGTCCAGTGTTATTATTTCAAAAATTACTTACAGCTCTTTACCCTGGCAGGAAATCAGTAGGAGTCGTCATTGTTTACGTCCTGCTGCTAGAGCACTACACACAGGAGCTATTTCCTGAGTGGGTCTTCAATGAGAAAAGACAGGTATTCAATCACCCCAACCCCAGAAATGTAACTGAAAAATGCAGAGTTGCATAAGAGGGAGTCGTGATGGATATGCAGTTAGTCCTCAGCATCCGCCCCTTGCGTGAGATCCCGTCTCTTCAATCCCAGAGGGATTCCATCAACTTGCTTATTTGGATAAGACAACAATTTCCTCAAAGTATAAAATAATCATAAGCAGTTTACTTACTTACCTGTGAGTATAATGTATTCATATAGATGCTCCTGAAATATAACAGGGTTATGGCCCAAGAAGCATACTCTAAATTGAAAATATCATCAATTTAAAAAATAATCTAATGTATCCCATTTATCAAACATCATATCTTGGCAACAAAGCTAATCTGTAGAGTAACAGTTGCTTGCCCTGGTGACCCCTGTGATAAGTAGGAGTAATGGCTGCCGCTACCTTCGAGTATCAGAAAGTAACAGACTAAAATGTTGCTAAGTTGAGAAAAGTCCAGAAGTCACAGTTTGGAGTCTTTGGAATCTCTAATGACCATCCATTGCTTGTGTACGATTCTATAGTTGAAAAATTGTAAGTGAAACCATCTCGGGGAACGTCTGTATTCAGTATATATATAAAACCATGCTCAACAAAAAAATGTTTACCAACAGTCTGCTTGAGAGTTTGATAAATTAAAGGAATGGCAATGGGAAGCCTCCTGTGCCTTGTTACGCGCATGAGTTCTTTCATCCACCTCATCAAATGACAGAAGGAATGGCCTCAGAGCAGAAGAACATTGTATTAAAGTGTCCAATTATACAGAGAAAGTAAAATCAAAACACGTTCAGACTGTGATCTGGATCCAAGCTCTTACTTAAATTGCTTATCACTCTCTCTGGGAGGTAATTATGAGAGTATACCGGGCTACACTTCTGGATGGTTCCTCCTGGATCTTGCTCTTGGGATGGTACTTGACCTCCCACCAGTACGGTTCGGAGACGGGGGACAGGAGACAGATTGCTATGTGATAGCACCTGAGGATATGTGACAGGTGTGTTAGTCTCTCTGTCCTTCCCACCAGGAAATGTCTGCTTTATATTTGTTCTATTGCTCTGAAGTCATGCCTGAGGATGTGACGCCATGAAAAATAGACCAGCTGCTTACGTGACCGTCCATCTTAACTCAGTAATGGTCATTTGTACGGTGACCTAGTATTTATTTACCTGGCAGGTCAAATACCATGTTTTCTGGCAAATGTCAAGAATCCAGGAAATATAATACTAGTCAAGTCCATTCTCATAGAGACAGTGGTAAGAAGAGAAAGGATGGGATGGGTTCACCTGAAGATGCAAGGCCGAGGAGGAGCACTTCTCAGGAGAGAGACATTTATGGATCCTGAAAGTAGTCTCAAGACAGGCCAACAGAAAGGCGCCAGGTAGTTCAGCTAACTTAAGATTTGAGGGGGCCCATATTGTTCCTGTCTGCCAGATAATACAGGAAGAAAACAAAAACAACAACAAGAAAGCATTAAAAGGTATCTTATCTGTGAAATGCAACAGCCTGGGGTGGGGCAGCGGCAGGGATGAAAATAGTATGGTCAAACCATCCTCCATTTTCATCCTCACACAGCAAGCTTAGGATTGCAATTACTAATTACCATGGCGTCGGTGGATAAAGCAGCAGAAATCTGTCTTCCCCCATCCAGGTGTCCGAAAGCCCCAAGTGGAGAGGACAGTGGGTGGACGGTGTCTCAAGAGCACTGGGGAGAACGGGCAGGTTTCATGACTTCCCTATCGGTGATGCCAGAGAACATAGGTTCTCATTGGCTTTCGGACAAACGAGGCCAGCGATTCCTCTGCTGTACATCTGTCTCTTCGTCTATCCCTTTATCAGGACTTGGATTAAGAGCCATCCCAATCAAATCTGGAATAATCTCAACTTTTAAAAACATCTACCTGTAATTAAAAGATAATTACTCCTCTTCCAGTTTCTCCTTCCAACTCCCCCAGCATTCCCAGTCTTCCTCCTCTCCATGTCCTTCCCACTCTCCAGCTCGAACTGATGGCAAACTGTTTCATATACACTCATATATATTATATATGTACAAATACATAAACACGCCCTCCGGAGTCTGTTTTTCTTGTTCATGTGTATATGATTTCAGAGCTGACAACTTTGTATCGGATAACCGTTTAGAGGAAGGGTTTTAACTTGACACATCTTTATACGTCTTAATCATACCTAAGGTCAAATCCACAGGTATTGAGGGTCAGGATGTTAACAAAACATTTACAAGGAGAGAACGCACCATAGGTCTTTATCTGACCAGCAAGGAACTTAATTTATTCTTAGACATCACTATTCCCAGGGCCTTCCCACAATTCAAACAGGATCACTCAGTGGAGTGGCCATTTGGCTGAAGTCGGTAAATTAGGAAACATTGACAGCTGTGATTATGGGACCAAATAGCTCCTTGATATTTAAGACCGTATCCTTATTACGTTCGGACAATCTTCCTACTACATTCTTCCATTTGGAGCTTTTCCAGTTCAGCATTTCCATAAAGTTTTCAGAGTTTCGCCCTTGGTAAGGATCCAGCACTTGAGAACAACAGGAAGACTTTGGCCTGGAGACACAAAGGCTCCCTGTTAGGGTGGGGAGTGGCACCTCGGGAACACAGAAGAAAGAGATGAGCTAATCTCCAGGACAAAGGAAGCTGCCCATCCAAAGAGGGTCTTAAAAGGGAGGAGTCCTTGTGTCTATTCGTTAGTTTTAGAGATGTTCCGAACAGATCACAGCCTGGATAGTAACTAGATAGGTTTAAGGTGTAAATGTAGCCTCTGTTCCACCATTTTCCCATCTTGGGTTTTTGTTTTGTTTTATTTGTTTTTCTTTCTTTTTTTTTTTAACTACATCCACACCCAAATTCCAGGTCCTGCAAAGAAACTAATTAACAGATCAGTCATTGGAAAAATAAAACTCAAGTTATCCATGGCATCCACTGTAAAGGGGCCAGTGTTAATGACCCTACACACCCATGCAAAGCTCTGTGAGTTCGTCCACTGCCCTGAGCACTCAGGATGCCAGCCCAAGAGAGTGAACGAGAGCTTTGGAAAATGGGCAAATAAAACGAAGACTCAGTTGACATCAGAATCGCCGATTGACAATGCAGTTCCATTACACAAATTAGAAAACCTGAAAACTCTTAGCAGTCTAAGGGGGATAAGTGATCTCGAACTCTTGAAAATCAGATTTTTTTTTCAAAGATCTGAAGCCACAGTGCTAAATAATAATGCTTTAGGAACACAAGCTAACCACCAGCTTCCACCTTCCGCAAGATTGACCTATATTGCTTTTAATTTATAGACTCATCTAGCTAAGGCCGCTGAGAATTAAGCTTCATGCTGCTTCCTCTGCCTGCATTGTGAAAAAGAAAGCGGAAACCCTGAGTACCTACTCCATGCTTCGCAGTGCTTTAAAATCTGGCCACACAAAAGTAAGCAGGGGAAACTCCTTATCCCATGTATAGATACCATGTTAGTAAATCAGACAAAGAAGCAAATTGAAACTTAGAGTCAGGGTATAAGACAATTTGGGAGGAAATTGTTTTTTTTCCCTTACTTAAAATGAGAACTTCCTTTTCCAGATAAGGTTCATATAGCCCAGGCTGGCCTCCAACTTACTACACAGCTGAGGGTAACCATCAGTTTCTGCTGTTTCTGTTTCCACCTTGCAAGTGCTGGAATTTCAGGTATGCAAGAGTGTATCACCACTCTAGGTTTTCTTGTGTGTTCAAAGACAGAGCTTAGTGCGTGCTGGCAAGCTACCAACCGGCCTACATCTCCAGCCCCACAAACTACCTTAGTAGACAGGACTTTCTTCTCGGTTTCACATGCCTTTTGCAGACACTGCGGAAATAAATACAAAGATGGATAATGCGCTTGGTAAATCATATGAGGAGACTAGAAATAGATGTTTATTAGCACAAGGTCGGAAATTTCAGAACTTAATTTTATTATTCGGTGCTAATTCAAACAAAGGCGGAAAGTTGAAAACATCATACGGTGGACAGGAAGGGAAAAACATAAGACAGACTCCACGACCATAAAACATACTTATGGGGAAGATAATGCATAGTAAGCCCAGTATCAGGAAAGGAAGAGGCAAGGTCCTGCAAGCTCAAATCTCGCTCTGCAATCACAAGTTTCAGAGAACCGGGAGCTAAATACCAAGACCCTGTCTTAAAAACAAACCAAAGTAATAAAATGAGCAGGTCCTCATATGTACGTGGCACAGGTTAATCTATGGCGCTGAGGACTGCAGCCCTGCTCTCTTTGCGCATGGCAGCTTGGACTCAGCGAATACATCATCAGATACATTGTATACATCGGATACATTGTGTACACCGGATACATTGTATACATCGGATACAACAGTGCGGAATCCAGCCCATCAGCATTCTTTCAGCTCGGCCCGGAGAGCCCAACACAGAACCTTGCAATATGCTCTATGTTTTGTAAGCTTGTCCCTTTTGAATTTGTGATGAAGAATACAGATATTTATGCTGTTTGACAAGAACCAAACATTTTAAGAAAAATGATCACTGCTCCCCTTTGAAGTTTCTACTTCAATGTATTTGAAGAAAATCGAAAGGTTCCAGGATGAGCAGCTAAAACCGCCGTCCCTTTGTACCTCGGTCATGGGTGTGATTGTTTTCAGTAAATGTGTGATTGTTTGCATCCTGTGAGTGATGCAAAATGCAAAAAGTTAAAATGGACCATGGAGTCTGCCTCTATAATCTTTGTAGCACCGAGTATATGAGTTCATTAATATAGTGTATTGTCTCCTAAATTTGTTTTCACAGTTAGCAAATACTACAAATATATAAACTTCCAAAATAATGTTTCAAAGGAAACACCAACCTTGCCACTTTTATACATAAACAGTTTTACACGCTATTGCCTTAGAAAACACTTTTTAAAGAAAGCAACTTTACAATCCAGGGGAAGGCTTATTTTTAAGAAACAGAAAGTTACTGTAAATAAGCACAAGTTTATGCTGTCATTGCTGGATATGAGCAGTTCAAAATGTCTGCCCAAACTATCCTTACCATGGTCTTTAGGGCCTGGTATCATGTCTGTCCTGAGCATGTCTTTGGTCTTAAATCAGACCACATTCTTCCTGGCTTAAGTACACTAGCCAGCCTGACCGTGTTGGTACTTCTTGCCTACCTTGCTACTGTCCTGGTATTTTCTCATATTTCTACTTAAAACTACTTCTCCAGCTGTGACAGTAGCCTACTTAGAAACTTTAAAAAAGTAAAATTAAAATTAAAATCTCCTCCTCCTTTTATCCCTCTCCCTCCCCTCCCATCCTCTCCTCCCTTCCCCTCTCTTCATTTCTTCTCTCTCTCCCTTTCTTTCCCCAGAGGCCTACTTCTCCCCTCCAGGCTCCTTCCTCTTTTCTTCTTTCCTTTTTGTATTTCCCTTTGTTTTTTGAAATATGACCTTATTATATATGGAATCCAAGCTCCAGAATCTTCGGCCTCCCAAACGACAGGGCCTCAGACGTGTGTGCACCACCACACCTGTCTTCCTTTCTCTTTTCGCCATTTGTCCTTTCCAAATCATAACCTGAATGGCACCTTCTAGTTCTGACACAAAATAATTGTAGGATTAATTCTGAGTAAATAAGCAAACAGGTCACTGAAGGAGTAGGTGAAAGAATGAACAAGCAAGGTAGCTCACTCAAGCTTCGGGAAAGCGGGAGCTGGGAGACTTCGATGGCTTTGACAGTCAACTCTTCCTCCCTCTCTCCTCTTGTCTCCTCTATTCACACCTCCTGTTCCTTTCTCCGAATGTGTACCTGTGTTTGCCAGCCGATGTCGCACCACTGAACACCTCTCCGCAGGCTCAGCATGACCTGCAGTCCGCTTTGCTCACGAGTCTTCTAGATCCCTGCCTCCCTGTTCAGATTCTCAAATGAGATGAAGATCCTGCCCAGCTCAGTCTCGAAGCTGACTCAACCTCTATCATGTCATGAAAAGAGACGACCTGGGATCGATATCACATGAACTGGCTTTGTAGGACCACCACTTTAATAGGCATTGCTAGTGACGCTGATGACAACTTTAGGGGATTGCTGCTACCCACCAACAGGGTATAGCAAAGATAAAAATGCTAAGCTGTGTGATTTGAGGCAGTCCCGTTCTAACTTTAACACTTCGAAGACATGAAGTTGACTGTACTATGTTTCCTTTTCCATTTCTCTTTATAATTTGTAGTTAGTGTTCATTGGATTATGATTTTCCAAAACCCCAAATTTGCTTAGAAAAACTTGAAAGCTACTAGCTCACAGGACTGAATAGGACAGATGCATTCTGGGATCAAATGAGGATTGATCCTGAGCTCGGAAATGTTTATGTCTTTGCTTTGTCGTTATCTTTCTCAACTCAATGTCCTCAGCATTCTCACCCTGTCGCACGGCTGTCAAAAGCTCAAGTCTACATTTCCATGCATTCAAATGTGCCAAGAATGAACTTAGCTTACATTGAATTAATTATACCTGATAAAGGAATGTGGACAGTCTAACAACAGGAGCAGGGGCAATCTCTGACTCAGTTGCCTGACTTTGGATCCCTTTCCCCTAACTGGGCTGCCTGTCTGGCCTCAGTAGAAGATGCACATAGTCCTACTGCACCTTGATGCCAAGGTGAGTTAATACCCATAGGGGCAGGTCTCCCCTACTCTGAGGAGAAGGGGTCTGGGCATAGAGGAAGGGAGTTGGGGAGGGGACTGTGAGGAGAGGAGGAAGGGGAAGTAGCAATTAGAATGTAACATAAATTAATTAATTTAAAAAAAAAGAAAGAAAGAAAGAAAAGTGGTTGGTGGGATGGTCAGCTTAAGCTTCAGCCACAAATTCTGCCCCTTGAATGAGGAATACAGTAGACTATCCCAGGATCCTTTGAGCTGAGACTATGTGAGAAGAGGGCATCTTACTCAGCTAGTGATGGTTGGAAATGACTCTATGCATGGCCATAAGACATCCTGATGTCTGAATTTTGCTTTGCTGACTTTAATGAAATAGAAATTGACTACCAGAACGAAACACTTTCCACTGGTCTCTAGATGAAGAATCATGAAGTTCGCAGTGGCGCTCTTCCCCTTACTTTCGGCTGAACTAATTTGTCTACCAATCAATTCTTAGGGAGGCCTCACATCAGGAGGAGTGAACATCCAATCAATTAATATTTTCTGGTTAGTGCTTTGGCGTTTGCGAAGGCTGCGACACATCTGTGAGAAACGCTAAGATAAAATTAAGAAAGTAATCAAGAGGACTTGGTGACAAAGAACTCAACTGGAACAGAGAAACAGATGCCTCCCTCAACCACACTAAGGCTTTCAGATCTGCTGTCTGTGTTCTGCAAAAACTCACAGACAGGTCAGCCTGCCTCCCATCCCCCACACAGCCCCAGCTCACAGATTAAAGATCACGTGACTGTTGAAACAAGTCAGGGTAAGGCAGGCTGTGCTTAAGCAAACAGAAGAGTCAAACTCCAGTTTACTTTGTGCTGTACCTAATCTTAAGACCCAAATCTCTGTTTTCTAAGAATAGACAGCCATTATTATATATATGAGAGAAATATGTCATAGGGGTTTAAAACCTCTGTGAGATCCCATGTTAAACTGCTTAGGATCAAGTCCCAAAGTCGAACTCATCATTATATGTCAGTTTCAGCACCAGAAATAAAATTGAAGATACTAACAGTAGCTGTCTGGTGGGGCCCTGGCGGGGGACATCATTGAGGCTAAATGAGTTCACTCACACGAAGCCCTTGAAAACGTGGGAGAAACGAATCCAAGAATCATTAAACTGCGATTGCTATTCTCTTTCTTCCTCTCTGTTCTCCCTCCTCTGTCCATCTTCTTCCCTCTCTCTTTCCCTCTTTCCCCAGCCCCAGATCTCTCTCTATTTTGGCACCTCATTTCTCCATTACATACATTGCAAATTGGCCCAGCCACGGCCGAAATATAATCACCGAAGAGACACCTTTGACAGAGATGGAGTAGCTGACAAGCTCCTAAACACGATGTTAAATTGTTTGTTATTGTTGGGGAGTGGGGAGCTTCTTTTTTTTTTTTTTAAAGACTCCCAGGTTTAAAGCCAACATGATTAATATTCAGAGCAGACAGACTAGCGCTCCTAGCCAAAGCACTGGGGTCAGCCCGGATAATGGGAGAGAACGATCCGGAGCCTGTGGTGACATGTACTTACCTCCCTACCGAGTCTGGGCACCTCGGGCTTGTCAGAGAGGTGTGTCATCTACACAGCTGTAAAGATTCGAGTCTTACAAACGAGCGCTGTGGAGTCCGAAGCACCCGGATGAGTCACAGCCTATTTCATGGGTGTAGCTCATCTCCAAAGAAAGATTGAACTGACCATAAACATCGGATCATGGCGCGTAAGCTTTTCCGAAGGTTCCTCATAAAATACACAATAAAAATAAATACAGCTATCTCCTAAAAATTCAAAGGCTCACACAGATTTATTGAGCGGCATATGCATCATTTCTCATCTTCCTCGGAACAGGGCGCGGCAGAACTAAATTTACTTGTTTTTTAAATGTTGGTGAGCCATCTCGTTGCTATACGCGACCGGCTACAAATGACGGCCCCGGTAGAGCATAGAAAATGACAAGGCGCCAAAGTGTTCCCATTTTCACTGTTCTCTGATTTTCATCTGACCATCCAACATCTTACTGATGCGCACCAGTTCATGGGGCCTCCAACATCTTACTGATGCGCACCAGTTCATGGGCCCTCTGCATATAATCTGACATGACTTTTTAAATAAGGCAAACACTGGGAGTGTGGAATGATTTCACAATGGAAGCAAAAATATACAACATTCGACCTGCATATTTGACAGGTCTGGTGTATTCTAAATTGTTCTGTTGGGATGAGGGCACTGGGGGTTGAACCTAGTGTCTCCCACATGCTAAGCCAGCATTGCACCGTGGAATTCTATTCTTCGACTTTTTATTTTGAGACGGGGTCTCACCTGGCTGGTTTTGAACTCGCTCTGTAGCCCAGGCAGGCTTTGAATTTATTATGATCCCCTTGCCTCAACCTCCCTAGCAGCCATGATCACTGGCCTGCACCGCCACCAGACTAGCACTGCCCTAGATTTCCTTAACTAGACCTGAAAATCACCTTTGCTTTCCCTTTCATTTTTCTTTCTTACCTTCCCTTTTCTCTTTTCTTCTTTCTCTTTCCCTCTTTCTTCTTTATTTAGGTCAGTAGCGTACCTCACTTTGTTGGCCCAGCTAGTGTTACCCTCTTGATTCTCCTGCATCAGCTTCCTGAGTGCCGGAATTACACGTACATGCCAATGGCCAGAATAAAAATAATTTTCACCCAATATATAAATTACCTTTTTGCTTTGAATTTAGTATATCTATCCACTCCCAGCACCATCTAGGTTTCAATGGAAATTTAGAACAAACGCAAGGGGTGGCCTCTGCACCATGGGAGTCTGCATTTCAGAGGGCAGATATCAGATGAGCAGATAAATCAAATATCATAAATCGGACAATAATTTTCTTGGCTTTCCTATAGAAATCACTATTATCCAGGATCAGAGAAGAGGAACAAGGACAACTGACAAAATTCAGCAAAAATATATATGGGGAAAAATGTTGAACTGACCCATAATGGGCCTATAGAAATAACAGGAAGGTCTATCATGAATGATGTCTCCAGGGGGAGCACCAGTGACTGAGTCTGACCTAAACAATAATAAAGGCACAAAACAACACACCAACCCTTAAAAGCAAAAACAAACAAACGAATAAAAAACAGGTTATCTTAGTAAAAAAAAATAAATAAATACCAGAAAAGGGTAAGTTTAGTGTTTCAAACTTGGGAAACCTGGAAACAAAAACGTTATCAAAGATGCAGGGGGTTAGGGGGAACGTGATGGTGCAAACAGACAACCCCAGCTCTCAGGAGGCTTAGAGTGAGCTTGAGTTCCAAACCAGCCTGGACCATTTAGTGAGTATGAAGTCAGCAAGACAACATGGTGGAATCCTGACTTGGAAGGAAGAAGAAAAGAAGGAGAAGGAAAAGAAGAGGAAGAGGAGGAGGAGGAGGAAGAGGAGGAGGAAGAGGAGGAGGAAGAGAAGAGGAAGAAGCAGAAGCAAAAAGGAAGGAGAGGGAAAGAGAAAAGGAGGAGGGAAGGAGGGAGGGAGGGAGGGAAGGAGGGAGGGAGGGAGGGAGGGAGGGAGGGAGACTGATTCTACAGTTAACTGAGAAAGATTCGTCTCTGTCGACGTTAGGTACACGGATGAGGTGATGCTGAGGAGCAGACTTTGGGGGAATTGTGTGGGAACTGAAGTATGGCAACTATAATATCATCTTAATTGTTCTTTAGCAGCTTTCTCAGTGGTGTCCAAGTCTTCTCTCTAGCCCCGACACCAGCATAAAACAAAAGAACCCCTTTCTATAAGCTGTACCCTAAGCCTCTGAATCTTCTACCCAGGTTCCAATATCAATGTTTGTTGTTCAGTGCTAACAGGGTCGTGATAAATCCAGCCACGTTTTCCAGATGCCTTCCCTTTCCAGTACCTACACAGTCCAATCATGTACTAGCTATGCCAAACTTTGGGTTTTCCTAAGTGTTATCTATTATATGCAGTGTTATTCCATGTACGTGCATTGGAACATAACAAAAGCCATTGTCTTCGGATTTTCTCTAACCATGATTATCTGAAACAGTTATATTGAAGCTGCTTCAGATGCCTCTACTATCGAAATTTGAAATTATGTGCCACTAATAGCGAACAGAGTATTCTTTAAGATTATTTTGTATTTTCAATCTTGGCCAAGTTGTCTGAAACTTTATTAGCTATCCACAAGAATAAATGGCCGAAGCCCCAGATAAGTAAAAATAAAGGTGGGAGACTTAAGAGATAAGTAACAAGGCATGAGACAAAGTGTCACAGGTACGAACCACATGGTCATTTAGATCTGTGAAGGATACCTTAAAGAACCCCTTTCTTCCTCCTTTCCTTTCTTTCTTTTTTTTTTTTTTTTTTTTTGATAAGGTCTCATCATCTCAGTCTGGCTGGCCTCAACTTTATTATGTAGCTGACGATGACATTGAACTTCTGATCTTCCTTGCCTCTACCCTGGTGCCGGGATTCAGGCTTGAGCCACCACACCTGGGTTCTATAATGCTGGAGATAAAAATGAGGGGTTAGTACACGCTCCACAAACACTACCAACAGAGCTCCATTCCCAGCCTCTTAGCGATTTCTTAGGAAGGCTTACATCGATGGGCAGACCCAAAGGGGAAGGGGTGGGGTCTCTTGCTAGAAGATCTTTCTTGCCTTGTTCTATTCCTACTTGAGACAGGAATTCAGGCTTTACATTTCAGTTGTTTTAAAAGATAACTTTCAAAAACCTTAACGGATTCTGGTGACTGAGATTGACCACTCTTTTCCCTCAGGAAAACCAGAAAGGTTATTAAAAAGAAAAGGCCATAAAACTGGCAATGGAAACTTAAAATCATTTTTTACCACACAGGGCTGATCTTCTTATAGCAAGTGCATAAACGTAGGCAGCTTTGGCTGTGACTACCCACTGGCTTACCTTGATGAGGCCTTTCTCTTCCTGTTGAATCCTGAGCTCTTAAACTCATGTCTGGTCCTATCGTTCTACAATCCCTCACATATTTGTTCTCAGACCACCTCATGCCAAACATCTCCATGCTATCCATGATGGCAGACGCATAATTCAGTCTCTAGCCAAGATGACAACTTTATGGGGGTTTTATGGGAATATATAACTTGACTGTAGCTCCATAAACATGGGGAGGCTACCCTTCCAAAGTGTTCATCGAACCTTTGACCAATCCGTGCGCATAACACAATTGGTAAAAACAAAGGAAATACTAATTCTTCAGAATAAAAATTAATAAAGATAAAGAAGTGTACCAATTAGCCTACAAAGGGAAGTTTTGGCCAATGATGCCGTCCTGTGTAGGAACCTGAAACTCATTTCTACGTATGTGTGTTTTATCTTAGGTCACTATTCAAGATCAGGGCAGGAACTGTAGTTCCCAGGTTTCCACACTCTTCGTTGCACTAAGAAGAGTTATATACCGGGAACTGTTTGTAGTGTTCAACTTTTGAAAGATTTTTAGAAGCTGAAAACATTTTGTAAACATTAACTTCCTTTGCCTCCCCTCTATTTACATCTGGGAGGAAAACTACAGGAATGAAAGGTGGTAATGATTTCTAGAGGAGTTGCCTCATTGGCTTTAATCCCCGGGAAATCAGATGGCAGATTAAATCATTAAAATGTATTCTTTCCTGTGTCATACCAAATAAACACTGGAAATGGACTATACTTCCCTATCGCTCATAGTCCGTGATGGCAAGAGGCTGGTGTTAAGTGCCAATCATTTGGCGTCCATGGAACCTGCTGGGTGGAAGTTCTATGTGGAGAAGGCGGTGAGTCAGAAGAGATGGGGATGCCTGTGTCAGCAAAGAGCGAGCGAGCAGCAACTGAAGTCCTATCGGCTGCTAACCAGACAAACTGCCCCGGGAAGGCGTTTTGCCACGCCCTGAGAGTTGTCTCGCTCGCACCTAGCATGCCCGGTTTCGAAGGCCGCCCTCCCAAGTGCCTGGCCACACTGCGTTGGGTCGCAGTCTCTCTTGCTTGCTACCTTTCTCCTGGATGTCGGTCGTGCCTCTTCGCCAGGATAGACAGGAAGCGCAGAAGCACCATTCACGTGGCGTCTCCTTCCCCTAGGAACACTCCCGTTTGCACATATTTTACAGCCCATTTCGACTCATTCAAAAGAGTCTTTCGAATGCTCTGACACACTCATCAATCCGCATCTAAGTCTGGGTAGAGCGGCTTTGAATGGTGAGTTAGTCCTCCACCGCCATTACCATTTCCTATTGACTCAGCGCGGACAAGACAGAAAGCACGTTTAGGCTCGAGACCATGTCTGAGGAGGACAGGCATGCTTCAGCCCAGCCTAGATGATGATAAACTTTGTCTTCACTGCCTCAGACTCTTGAATCTGGAAAACAACTCAGCTGAAATTTATATACAGAGTGTAATGTGAGGCTTGGCTAAAAGCGGAGCTGCCCTCGGTGGGGGTTGGGGGGGAAGAGAGAGAGACGTTTTTAAACGAGGCTAATTTAAAATCCTGAATCAAAGATAAATCAAGTCTGAACTTAAGAGGAACAACCTCCGAGCCTGAGGACCCTGTGACTCCATCAGGAGAGGAGGATCCCTCACCCCTGCCTGCCTGGGACAGGCCTGAAGACTCTTCGAGAACCCGTTCCATCTGGGGTAGGGCACACATGACCTCTGAGACATGCAGTCATCACAATCGGCTCTTGTACCTAAGGAAAAGTAACTATGGGATCTGAGTGGGATCTGAGTGTGTCTGTCTCTCTCTCTCTCTCTCTCTCTCTCTCTCTCTCTCTCTCTCTCTCTCTCTCTGTGTGTGTGTGTGTGTGTGTGTGTGTGTGTGTGTGTGTGTGTGTCAAACTGGAGAAAGCTTTTACGATGTCTCTTGATGAAATATATCCACCCTCTCATTCTAAGCAGCCTCTAAATCCTCAAATGAGCGTAGATGGAAAACACGCTGTGGGTCTTTATCCCACTGAGCAGCAAGGAATAAATCAGAGCTCCCCCTTCCTCGCTACCCCCTCTCTGCCTCTCCCCTGATACCTCACAGATGTGCAGCGTTAGAGGGAAGAGCAGAAATGCTTCACAAAATTAATATGTGGAAACTGCTTATTTACCATAAATGCCTCGTCCAGGGCTTTCTCTACAGTGGCCTGTCAAGATATTAAGCTGATCCTTGCCTTCTGCCTACCGAAATGTCATCCCCTATTTCTGTGGGACGAGAGGTCCCCATTCCCCCCACATAAGAGAGGTCAGTATTGGCGCCGAGATACTTGCCTCAGAAGTAAGGGGACCACAACTTAAATGGTAAACAAAACAAAACATTTCAGCCATGGTATCTAAAACGTGCACGTTGCTTTAGGATCCCGCTGGGTTCAAAAATCCTAAATAAACACCTTTCATTAGTATAATTGATATCAAACTGGATGCTGGAGACCCAACAGACAAACATAAGCGCAAGAACTTGCCTTGGAGTTCATTCATATCTAAAAATATGGAGGAGATATACCACGGCGCTCTTGAAAGGCTTTTAACTGATTTTAATAGCAGTCATTACACGAGGAAAATGAGACTTCCCCTTGTAACAGAGATGAACTGGGAAGAAACAAAGGAAGAAAGGTAAGGAGTGCAGGGCCCCAGTGCCCTGCCAGAATTACTGCTCATCATTCTTGCTTTCAACCGTTAGCCTGCTCCTTTTGTCAAAGGCTACCACCGTCTAATGAAACAATTAGGCCTTGACAGTTTAAATATGCTATTTTGTTCTTTTCAAGCCCAAGAGCCAGGCACTAAGACAAACTATAGCCACCGCCTTCCATCAGCACAGCCATTGTTATCCCAGATAGAATGCCCTAAAAATAAAATCCATTTTGTAACGCGAAGCTTCATCAAGTCAGGTCATGTTCTGTTCCTCAGGGCAGACGGCGGTGTACTAATTTCATTATGCTATTTTTAAACGTGGCCTCCTTGGATCTTTCACTGTGTCCTACATACCTCCATGGGGCCCCCCAAGTTAATGTGCAGGGCTTTCTTGCTAATCACCTCTGCCCACCCTGCCCCTCAGCCACCTCTGTAGGCTGCACAAAATGGGCACAGCGAGGATAGGTATGGTCACTCTCAGACGAACCCAGAGCAGTGAGTATAGTCTGACACACGAGTTGGGGGAGGGGGATATCTAATGGGAGTCAACTCCTTGAATTCATTATTGAAAGTCATTCCAGCTTTCTGAAAAAGGGGGGAGGGCAGAGGGTGGCACAAAATAAGTGGCTCTCTGGCTGTTTTAGTCGGGCTTCTCTAGAGGAACAAGACCTACTGAATGAACGTACATTATAAAAGGCAGGGTATTGGATTGGGTTACATAATCTGTGCTGGGTAATCCAACAGCAGCTGACTACAGGTTCCTCAGTCCATGGAGCTGGATAGCTCAGCCATCCTGATCACATGATGAAAGCCTGGGGGTATTTCTGGAGAGTCCATGTCAGAGAGATGAAGAAATTGGTTCTGAGATCAGTGAGGGTTGGCAGAAGTCACAGAAGACAGGTGGATGCACTCTTCAGCCAGAGGAGAAGACAGACAGGCAAAGGGTAGTGGTCACTCATTTCTCCAGAGATCTGGGCTGCACCTGGGAAATGTCATCCACTCCTGGGGTAGGGGCTCCCTTCCTTCAGTTAAAGCTTAAAGAAATCATCCTTTCAGAACTACCTGGAGATGGGGATCTTAATTTCTTCATATAGTATCAAGTTGATGTTCAAGATTAGCCTTACACTAAAATTCCATCATGAGCCATTTTGAATCTCTCCACCCACTCCTGCTCTTACTCTTGTATAACTTAGGTCTTCTGGTTGCAAAGTGAACACCTTACAGGCGTGAAGTTTGAAGAAATGCATGGCATTGTAAGTTACTCTTCTGTTTATGAGAAACAAAGTGACTGAAACCCATTGTGGCTTGTAGGTGACAGTTCTTCTCTCCTTATGTGGTTTCATTTTCCAGTGACTCCACAACATTGAGTAACAAGTTCCAGAAATAAACGATCTGGAGAATTTAAGTTGTTCTGTGTTGTGAGTGGTGTGATAAAATCTGCTTCTACACCACCCACAGACTGAGTCAGCTCTCTGCCCATCTAGTCCGTGGTGTATATACTGCCCACTCATTAGCAACCCAGTAACAACTCGAGCTATCAGTACTTCTGTTCAAGAGCCTCTGTTTACTTAGAACTCGGTGGCCCCCAAAGCACAAAGGCACTGAGAGCGAAGAGTACGCCAGGCATAAAAACACGGTGACAGGTGTGCAGGGAAGAGAACATCGTATATCTAGGCATGATATGTAAAAATCTCTGACAGTGGCTGTTTATTGTGGGTCTTGGAAAGTGTTCTCTACGTGCAAGGAGACACTATTGCATCATGGACTCTCGGAGAAATGATAAAACATTGTCTCTGCTAGCTTCTTGGTCCTCTTCCTCCCTGTTCAAGTAACCATCTCAGAAAGGTTCTGTCCTCCTAGCAGCCCCTCCACAGTTTCAAGGTGGCAATCGTATCAGCCAAGTAGTTCTAACAAAGGCATTTCCTTTATCCCAATTATCAGAGCTAGAATCCCCAAATCAAGTCTTTAGAAAGGTTTGAGATAGAAACACATCCCTCAGCTCACACTATGGCCAGAGGAATGGCAATCTCTGGTTCCCTGCACTTAATTTTGTTGTAGGCTTACTAACGCAGCAATAAATTTAGGTCCGCCCTAGATTAACCACATGGTAGAAAGAAGGGAGGATGGCCCATCAGAAATCACTGACATTGGAAGAAAAAGACACAGAGTAAGCAAAAGATTGTGTGTGTGTGTGTGTGTGTGAGTGCATGTGTGTTTGTGTGTGTGTGAGTGTGTGTGTCTCTGTGTGTGTGTGTGTATACACACATCACGAAGACCTAAGTCACTACACACAAAAATTAATATTCTTTAAAACATTATTCTTAATTATTTGGATAGGAATCAGAGACGTAGACTTAACACTGGAAGAAGGGAAGGATTAGGTTTTCTTGTCATCCGTTTGGTGATTTGTACTAATTGGAAGAATTCAGTATTTCCTCGCCTCAGATTTAAATATTGTCAGAAGATGCCAGAAAGGTGAAAAATAAGGAGCTTACCTCCAATAGACACAGGACTAACACAGAGAACACTGTCATGGGGGAGCCCCTCTGCTGAAGTCCTCACATGTGAATCTGATGCCCACCTGCCTTCTCACCCCAGGGTATCTGGTAAAAACCTGCCCGTTTTTCTGAACAGGCACTACTTCCAAGGTTTCACTTTTCTTCTCGTCTGAACTTCAACATTTTGGCTGTGATGCATGGAGGCATTGGTTGATTTTCTCAAATTTCTCCTACTGGAATTGGTTGGATTGTTTGGGTGGCTATATTAAAATTTACAACCAGTTTTGGGAATGTTTAGCCCTGCCTCTTCATTTCTCTCTCTTTCTCTTCTGCACTGAAAACTTCTATTACCTCATTTCAACGAGTCGGTGGCGGTGCCCAATCTCTCGGAAACATTGGTTTAGCTTTTTACCCTTTTCTGCCTCTTAGTGGATCACACTCTTTAACTAATGCGGCGGCACCTACTTGGTCTTTTCTCTGTGTGTGTATGTGTGTGTGTGAGTGTGTGTGTGAGTGTGTGTGTGTATGTGTGTGTATGTGTGTATATGTGTGTGAGTGTGTGTGACTGTGGGTGAGTGTGTGTGTGTGAGTGTGTGTATGTGTGTGTGAGTGTGTGTATATGTGTGAGTGTGTGTGTGAGTGTGTATGTGTGTATGTGTGTGTGTGAGCGTGTGTGAGTGTGTGTGAGTGTGTGTATGTGTGTGAGCGTGTGTGTGTGTGTTTGTGTGTGTGTGTGTAATATCCAAGGTGTCCAGAAGAGGGTGTCAGGTCCCCCAGATCTGGAGCTAGGGATAGCTGTGATGTCTGGGAACTTAACTCGGGTCCTCTGCAACATCAGTACAACTTTTTAACTGCTGAGCCATCTTCCCAGCCTCAGTTTTTTAACTTCGTCATTTCCATTTGCTTTTTCTTTTAAATGTTTGCTCTTTGTCGATACCCCTTTAACAAAATATTATCATTATGTTTCCTTCAGTTCATTAGACAGGGTTTCCCTTCATTCTCTGAACATATTTTTAGTAGATTCGATGAAGGCTGTGTCTGATAATGCCATTTCCGTTTCTCCAAAATCAGCCTCCATCATCTGCTATTTTTCTAACACATGTGTGCCATTTTTCTGGTTCCTTGAATATCCCCTCCCTTTTAAAAATATATAACTCACATAAGATATTATATCTAAGCAATTCTGGATGCTCATATCCTCCGGGGAGCCAATGGTGCTTGTTTGGTTGTTTTGATTTGGTTTGGTTTTGGTTGGGTGTTTTTCATTTTTTTAACTGTTTATTCATGGAGGGACTAATTCTTTGAGGCCATTTCACATGCACTACAATGCAGCCTTGACGTTTCTGCTTAAGTCCTTTAACTGCTTTTTACTTTAGAGTCTACTTTCCCAAGGGTTACCCCCTCTTCTACATAAGCTCCTTGTAAGTCTTGCAAGTCAGGGTTTTTATGTCTGGCTCCTGTGTTCTGTTAGATCTGTACCCTACACCAATGGACAGAGAAGGTGGTTTAAGAAATGCAGTAATGTTCCAGGGCATTGGTAGTTTTGCCCCATGATCAGACAGAGAGGAAGTTGTTACCCTTTGGTTGCTCCCAAGAAGGCGCCACCTTGGACACGCATGGTCTCCCTACCTGGCAGGAGATGTAGCTTCGGTGCTGTTTTATGGGTGCGGCCCTTGGACCAGAGCGTCTTACTCTTCAGCAGCATCCAGTGCTTGTGTCAAGCAGCTTTCATTGACTTGCGCTCAGTACGAGTAACTTTACTCTCCCTCAAGTCCTGTCCTGACTACTTCTGCACAGCTGCCAAGCAGAGGGGCTTGGTCATTGTGCCTTGGCTGTGGTTCCAGAGTTCTGCTTGGCTATCTCTGGCTATGTCCTCTCTGTTAAACTTCTGGCTGCCTGTGCTAGGTTTCACTTGTTGCTACCCGTTCTGTGGAACTACTAACACCCTCTTAATTACCCTCCACTGAGTCACCATTGTCTTCAAAACTCTCAGAGCTGGAATTTCTCTAAGCCCGTTCTGAAGAGTCAACCCTCTCCAGCAGAGTCGTTCTCAGCCATGAGCACTGTCTACACTACCACAGAACAGCTTGGAGAAAGGACAGTGAGCTGCCTCTCTTGAATGGACATCCTGACTATGGGTGGACTGTAACAAAAGGTGTTGTCTACACTTGCCCTTCCCCATGTGCCTGCCCTAGCTCGGGCGAACTCTTTGTCCTAGGAGTAGGGGCCAGTGATGGATGGGATCCATAGTCCTCTCCGCCTCACTTGACCTCCACTGAGTTTTTGCTTTCAAGGGCTGGAGTTGGGGGGAAACAAACATAGCCTTCCAGCTTTGTGAGGGTTTGAGGAGAAGGGAGCTCTCTCTCTCTCTCTCTCTCTCTCTCTCTCTCTCTCTCTCTCTCCCCACCCCCTAGCCTTTTCTTCTCTCAGCTACACATGCCCAGAGTAAGGACACCTTCAAACACAGAACTTGGGGGGTTGGGTGGGGTATGAATGACTCAAATACCACAGAGGCTGGTTATAATTATACTCAATAAATTTTCTAGCATGACTCTTACTCTTTCTGTGTGTGTGCGCATATGTGTGTGTGTTTGTGTGCATCTGTGTGGTATGTGTGTATGTGCTTGTGTCTGTGGGGTGTGTGTGTGTGTGTGTCTGTGTATGTATATGTGTATGTGTGTGTGTTTCCATGTGTCAGTATCTGTGTAGTCTATGTGTGCATGAATGTGTGTGTTTCTGTGTGTTTATGTCTGTATGGTATGTATGTGTATGAGTATGTATCTGTGTCTGTATGGTGTGTATGTGTATGAGTATGTATCTGTGTCTGTATGGTGTGTATGTGTATGAGTATGTATATATCTGTGTCTGTGTGGTGTGTACATGTGTGTGACTATGTATGGTATGTGTATGAGTATATCTGTTTCTGTGTGTTTGTATCTGTATAGTGTGTGTGTTGTGTGTGTGTATATACATAAGTATGTCTCTGTGTGTGTGTAACGTCATAACAATTTCCATAGATTTTAAATGGGATTTTAGAATATTTTTATGAGTGAAATGGCTGTTGTCCTGAGTGCTTTACTCAGCACCGCCACCCATTCTGGAAGCCTCCACACTCACATTTAACCTCCATGACTGTTAGTTATAAATCCTGGAGTCGCAGGCCATTCAAGAGCTTAAAGAGTTATCTAGTCTATTCCTTCTGCCTTTGGGCAGGATAATACCTTAGCCAGCCCAGATAGATGAAAATCTATACTGGTTTTGAAAACCTCCAGAGAAAAAACATTTCACAGCTTTCCTTAATAACCTAAATCAGTACTTAAGAACTCTCGGTGCCAGGAATTTCTTCCTTGTGCACAACCTGAAGCCCACGTGCTACAGTTTAAAGCCCTTTTCTCTGCATCTGTCCAGGAGGAGATAGGGAACAGCTGGCCAACGGGCAGCATACTTCCTCTTTAGGAGAAACCAGCAGTAGCCTCAGAAGAAAAAACTATTTTTCAACCCTCCTTTGCTCCTGCCCCAGGAATACATAATATTTCCACATAGTCTTTGTTCTGTCCTTGAATAACCTTTGTGCTCTCATCGGAAATCTTTTCTCTCTGGCATTTATACTCTAGAGATTCTGAGTATTTCTCAAGGTCAGAACCCAGCAGTGTATACCTGAGTGTCTCAGAGCGCTGGTTAAATATGCAGATTCCTAGGTTCCTTCCTAGATTTAGCCACTCACCATCGTGGTTATGGATCTGGGCATTGGGAGGCTCAGCGAAGTCCCTCGGGTAGGTCTGGGGCTGCCCAGGTACAGATGCTCTTAACGAAGAGCTGAGCCCAGAGACATAGCAATCTGTGGTACTGAGCTGCAACTCTTAACTGCGGAGTCAAGTCACATGGACGCTTTGAAGAATTAGAACTCCGAAGCTGCGGCCCAGCCCCGCCCCGCCATCGCACAGTCTCCAAGATAACACGTGGGCCAGCAGTCTCTTCAAACGTTTTCTGTTGGATTCCAAGTAAAGTCAAGACAATCTACCAGTTCCTTAAAGCAAGGTGCATGTTAGCCTTTTACCCCAGCACAAAGATTAACACGGAGGGTATAAAGGTCTCTCTGTATTAGGTGACTCAAATTTAAGCCTTAGTTCTCCATCTCTCTTTACCGGATGTCCTATATTCTTTTCTCTATATCATGGACCTTTATGGAAATACCTGGGCATGCGCTGATTAGCGCTTAGGTGAAAGGGGATAACTTTGCACAGCTGCGAAACCCCACCACCCCACCCCCACCCCACCCCCTCCTCACCTGGGTTGAAGTGATGGATTCAGGTTGTTGTTAAAGTTTGTTCTGCAGCATTGGGGATCTAACTCAAGGCCTTACACATGCAAGGAAAGCACTCTAGTACTGAGATATGGCCCCATCATGGCATGCCCTCCCTCTCCCCCTCCCCCTTCCCCATAAACAAGTTTAAGTTACTGCTACATATTAGCAATTAACACTTTAAATACTTAATAATTTTAAATAATTATGTGAGAACAAGATAGCCATAATCAAAACTGTGATCAATTCAGTTGTGACCATTGTGTGTGTGTGTGTGTGTGTGTATTTAAATATATATATTTAAACAGAAACATGTACATGTTTTAGGAAGAGAGAAGAAATGTATGCTGAAAAGCATACTGAGTCATGCCAGATTATTATCTGTCTCCTTTTTTCGAACTGAGATCTTAATGACCCATCCTTCCCCGGAGTAGGCACACAATGAACCGGGTAGACAGTCTGCAGTCACAGAAGCAGGCATGGTGCCTGTTCTCGTCTGTATTTACTGCCTGTCTGCTGGATAAGTACACGATAATCGAATAGCCACATTATGGTTCTCGATGGCTCTTTAAACATTTTTACAACCAAGTCATTCATTAAATGCCAGTGGCTAAAGGACAGAGATGGGGTTGAGCAGAAGTGAGTGGAGGATAGCCAGTAATGGTTGAAACAACAACAACAACGACAACAAAACCATGGGGCCCTTGAGCATACGACCCGTAGAGTTGACTCTCCATAGCAGATCGATCTGACCTTAAATAACTCCCAATCTTTTTATTAATGGAAAATACTCTTCAAAGAACTGTATTTACATTATTTTTAATAAACCACTTAAAATAAGAGATGTTGCAGATGGTATACATCCTTTAAGTGTATAATTTGATTGAATTTATTCTCTCATATATTGCATTCTGACCACGGATTCCCTTCCTTCCTCCCCTCCCAGTCCCCCCTATAAATACATCCCTTGCCCTCCCCCATCCAGTCCTCCTCTGTTTCCCTTCAGAAAAGGGCAGGCCTGACAGGAATATCAACCACACATAGCAGAGCACGTTCCAATAAGACTAGGGCCTCTTCCCTCCTACTAAGGCTGGATGAGGTAACCCAGTAGGAGAAGAGTCCCAAAAAAGCAGACAAAACAGCCAAAGACCATCTTCACTCCCACTCTTAGGAGCAACACAAGAAGACCAAGGTGTGCAATCATAACATGTTTTTAAAATAAAAAAAGAAGATGTAACTCTAGGACTGAACCTTTAGAACCATTATCTAGGTGTCTGATGAGCAGATGAAATTTTATTTCATGGCTGAACTGAATTTACTTGTAAATTAGGCTTTCTTGTTCTGCAAGGTTCCTAACAATTTTAATACAATGTTTGTTTGTTTTGCTGTGTTGTTTTAGGGGAAATGGGTTTGGCAGGGACTAGAAAGGTGGCTTATTTCCTCAAGTCAGTCCTATAGTGACTTTCAATTGCCTTGCCGCGGTGTGGCTGCTACCAAGACAAGCGTCCAAGCAGTGTCCACGGCTGATGATCCAGACCAGTTTCAGCTGACATCATAGCCAAAGCTGGGAGGATTCCAGTCATAATCTTCCTTACAATGTTATATTCATAAAGCATACACCTAAGTCCGCATTATTGTTCTACCTGCATGGTATGTTTGAATAGCAGTTTGACAGCTCCTGTATGGCAAGCCAGAGAGACCAAAACAAAGGACCCTTCAAGGGAAAGTTTGCATCCTGCAGAGCTGATGGCAGAAACCATATCATTGACAGGAGATTAACGGAAATACATTGTTGACCTCTGTTGAAAGATTTACGTGTAAGGCACACATAAAACCAGTCTGTCTACTAAGCCTTATATACATTTTCATTACCTGCATCCGCTTTTCTCCTCCAACAATTTGAAATCTACTGTAATTGTTTTCTTCTTTTTGTCATTTACTTTCTGTCTACAAATGTGCCAGATACCTTTAAATAAACAAGAATGTTTAAGATATAAAGATTTTCATGTAGCAACCCAGATTCCTTTATTTTATTGGATATTTTATGTATTTACATTTCAAATGTTATCCCCTTCTCCCCCATATCTCCTCCCTCTCCCCCTGCTTCTATGAAGATGCTCCCACTCTCACCCACCCACCCCCACCTCAACATCCTGGCATTCCCCTACACTGGGGAAACGACTTCATAGGACCAAGGGCTTCTCCTCCTACGATGTCAGAACACGTCATCTCTGCTATGCCGTGGGTCCCTCCGTGTGTACTCTTCACAATCCAGATTCTTAAAAATGCAGAACGTGGGGAGGAGAGTGAGATAGGGAAAAAAATGCAGAACTTTCCAAACTGAACAGGTGTCCAATGAGTAAACATTCTAGAAAGTTCTGTGAGGAAGCAGTTTGGTCACCGGTACTAACCAGAGGCAGAGACAGTGATATTCGAAGGAAAGCCAGGTCATTTTGAAAATCAAAATGTACAGTTAACGCCTTTACCTAAGAAAGAGGTAGAAGATGGTGGGAATTGTGTTTTTGCCTAACTGTTGTGATCGATTGCTCACGCTGATTGAGCTCATTGGATCCGTGTCTACTACTCTTGCCAGGAACAGTTAGAATCACATCTCTATGAACGGCGAGAAGATATCCATGGATCATCCTTGAACCAGTCAATTTCCAAAAATCTCCCCATTATATTTATTGCAATTAGTAGCTTGAAATAAACAGACAGACTATTCCAAGTTATATCGTGTAAGGCCGTACTTAATTTTACGAACTTAGGCTAAAGGGAGACTTTAGGGACTTTTTTTTTTTTTTAATTAGGCCAAATTGCCTCTCCTCCAAGTTGGCGTATTGAAAGAACTGTAATGAACTCAGACACTGCCCCTGTGCACTCTGGAATGGAAGCTTATCTTCTGGGATCGTAGGGCTCCAGCTGGCCAGTGCCTTCCTTAGCCAGTCATCTGGATAGAACAGTTGTGAAGAGAACTGGGGGTGTCCGAAGCATCACCAGGAAGGGACCCTCTCAGAATTTTGAATTTCCAATAACCAGTATGGTCAGAAAGACAGACTAGGACATTTTACATGCAGGAACTACTCATATATATATATATATTTTTTTTTTAAGGAAAATCACTGCTTACCTTATTTGTGAAAAAAGAAATGAATTCTTCTAATGGTGATCATTGAAATTTTCTTCAAGGAAAGCATTGGGACTTGCAATGATTTTGTCATTGACCCAGGACCACCGGAGCACAAAGCCTTGCATAAAAGCTGTGCCTATAAATGGCTATTTGGTTTTCATCAGGTAAAATTGTAATATAAATTCAAAAGATGGTAAAGGTTCTATCCATTGAATTAGCATCTGGGATGATAAATGCTATAAGAACCACTTTTAAATGTAACTTGCTCTGCTAGCCTTAGATTTAAAAAAAAAATCGGTTTTAAACTTGAGTTATGATTTTTAAAATGTTCTAGGGTTAAGTTCAATAGTTTCCTGAGGGGGGAAACTGTGAGAAAACGCATACAGGATATTTTAGGCTGTTTCAGATGTCTTCAGGAGCACAAGTAGGTATATTTCTTCTTGCTCTGGATCATCAGAAATCTCAGATTTTTTTTTTCCTTAATCCCAAGAGGAAAAATCAAGAATATGTAGAAAAAGTGACCAACTGTTGATTTAAGAAGTGTAGAATTACCATATCACATGCAATATTACACCTGTAAAATGCAGCGTCCTTTTCTGGCTTCCTTTGATGAATCTAGTCATTTAAAAATTAAATATTGTGTAAAATACATTAAAGCAGAAATATGTAAGCTGAATTGTTATTAAATTCCTGCAAATGAAGTCACTAACTTATAATAGTAAAGCATTACTATGCAAATTGGAGCTAATTTTACAATATCCCTATCTAATTATTTACAGCGTATGGAATTACGGCACCGTTAAGCAGGACAGGATGTTGTGTGAAACAGTGTGTTTTCAATTTGAGCCATTTTTATTTCCTGTGATTTTTTTCTCTTAGTTATAGCAAGCATGGAAAAGGATTTAGCATGGAGAAAACAAGGGCAGATGTCTCCTTCATTGTGTACTCAAGGACTTAGCTAATTAATATTTTCCATGTGCTTCAAGTGCAGCGACGGAGACGCGCGCTCTTCCGAGGTGCACGAAGCTTCTTTTTTTTTCTTTCCCTCCAGTCTTTATGAGATGTCAGGCAGAACAGTCTACAAAGATTTGCTCCAAGGAATATTTTTAAGAGATCTGTTTTGAGATGAAGGGCTCCTTGAGTGTGAGGCTTCTTAAGTGGTCCTAAGCCTCCAGCTGTGTTTCTCTCCAAAAAGGGTTAGAGAAGGCTGCTCGCCACGCGGCACCGCGGAATTACCTTTGAAACGGTACTTAAGGAAAGGCTTGGAGAAGACAAGACCACTTTCCATCCAGAGGAGAAAGCACATTGAATAAACAGTTTTAGCGAGAGGTCGCTGAATGCTGCCTTAGCCGGGCCTTCGTCTTCCTAGATAAGCAAAAATCAGTATTTGGATTCATTTATGGAGGGCCGCCTGTTTCCTGTTGCCCCCACAATCCTAGTTTTAGCCTTCCTTCTACTCAGCGATTTCATATAAGCTAAACTGTCGGCACATGAGAAACCTCTCTGCCAGTGAGACGATTTTTTTTTTCTTCAGAAAGCCTTGCCAAGTTTATGAGCCAAGAAATAGCTGAATTATAATGCCTGGAACTTCAAAGAGAAAAAGGAGCGAATGGTACTAGGTATTTTGTAAAATACCTTTGACTTAAAATCAGCAAGAGCTAATGGCTATGAGAAAAACAGAGTCACGGTTGAGAGTACGATGGGTCTGTGCGCGCGCGCGCGTGTGCGAGCGTGCGCGCGTGAGTGCGAGCGTGCGAGCGTGCGTGCGTGCATGTTGAGCGTGCGTGCGTGCGTACGTGCGTGAGTGCATATGTGTTAATATCTGGGGATAAGAATATGCCCACAGGTGGAGCCTGCTTGCCTAGTTATTTTCTGTTCTTAGCTTGGTAAAAAGTGACTAGTAATTCAAAGGAGAGAAATGTCAGACGAGGAGGACCTCACTGTTTTTCTCTTGATTCCGTTCCTTCTGTGAGCCACACATTTTCGACTGGGTAGCAGGGCTTTTCTGGAAAAAAAAAATCTCTTTGAGCATTCTTCTGATCATCGGTTATATAGATTAAGACAAGGTTTCCCTCGTTGTCAATTCTTTGAAAACCTTTATTTTCACGCTGAAGGTACATCTGCTTTTACGAAACCTGCTGGAAATGATCCATGATATTTTACCACTCCCAGAGGACGGTGTGGTGCAACAGACTAACAGTACACACTGCTCCCTAAATATAGACAACAGTATTATTCCAGATAGCATTAGGAGTTCTAGTTACTAGTAACAGAGACAAGACACAACAACAGGTTGAAGCAGTTGATTGCTCTCATATGAAATAAGTTTGGTGACAAGCAGCCTTGGGTTTGGGGAGCTCCCCCCTTCACTCTGCCGCCCCACCGTTACTTAAATCCTAGTTCCCATCATCATGGTCAAACGTGGCTGTTTGCATACCGGTCACATCCCGGTGGGGGTGACTAATAACAGAAAGGGATAGGTTTGATGTTTTCCCTTTTATAATATCTCTTCAAAAGTTCCTCAAACAATGTTTGCTTATGTAGTCAAGTCGTTGTTTGGGAATCCCTTTGACGTTAAAGAGGAAAAGTAGAGAGCTAGGGATGAAGCTTTGTGTTAAAACATCTGTCTAGCATGTTCCAGGAGCTGGATTCGTTCTACTGTACCATTAAAAAAAATACTCAGGGGGAATCTATGTGAAGCCAAACCACTGCCGCATCTCTTACAGTTCAAATTTTCCACAGTTCCCTGTGTACTTTATCTACTTAAAAGCGCAGGTCGTTCTTGATATAGCCCATCCTCACTACTTAAAAAGATAAATACATCGCCAACTCAGGGACCTCAACATATGGAATAAAGAGGCAACCCCACAAGCAAAGCTGCCATTTATTATCTGTGCCTAACTATATTGGCACTGGCCCACCTCACCCTACATACATTTGTTTATTGGTTATTTATAGCTAAGCAACCCTTAATTTTTCATGACAGGGAGATAGACACTAGATTGTCATGGATAACAAGGTACACGGATAGGACTGTTGAAAAATCTCAAACCCAGCACCAGCATTCAGAGATTTTTTTTCTTCTTATTCTTATTTAAATTATCAGTTGGATTTCACACATGCAAAGATAAACGAAGGAACCAAATCCTATGCTTGTAGACAAACCCACACACAGCAGAAAATTATAGTTCACACAAGTGGGAAAAGGCAGAAGAATCCTTTCACTGTCTAAAAGAAGTTGTCAAGGAAAGTGTCTTAATATTTCAGTGTGTTGGTATGAGCGATGTGGTATTTAAAGATAAAGGCGCATGGTAATGGCTTGTCCATTTCTCTCTGCCGGCTCTCCTGGAGATCCTAGTAAACTAGACTTCAGAAGAGCTAAATACTGAAGTCTAAGGAAAGACAAAACTGAAGTTTCCGGGAAGTACATGGGATGTGCCACCTGTAGAAAGGGATGAAATGCCTGGCTTTATGGTAATCAGGGCTGATGGTAGAATCCTTGCCTGACAAGCATGGGATCCTCGACTCAATTTCTGGCACTGTAGATGAACACAGCACAAGAAAAGGAAGAAAGACCATGAAACTCATGAACTGGTTATGAAATACCATAGCTTTTCTTTCATTCAGTAAGACTGCTCAAGGGTTCAGTCATAGCCTTTGCCCAGCCCAGGTTAAGCCACAAGGATCTCTCTCTCTCTCTCTCTCTCTCTCTCTCTCTCTCTCTCTCTCTCTCTCTCCCTCCCTCCCCTCTCTCTCATTTGACTTTGTTTACTTTGCTTTTATTTTTAAGATTATAATTACATATTTTCCTCTTCCCATTTCTTCCTCCAAACTCTCTCATATACCCCTCCTTGCTATCTTTCAAATTCATGGTTTCCTTTTTTCATTAATTGCTGGTATATGTACATACATATGTATATACTATATATTTCTAAATATAACCTACTCAGTCTGTATAATGTCACTTGTATGTATGTTTTTAGGGCTGACCATCTGGCACTGGATAAACAATTAGTGTCCTCTTCCCTGGGAAAGACTATTTCTCCTGCTCTCACCATTCCTCATTTGCTTATAGTTCTTTGTGTGGGATTTGAGGCCTCTTGGGGTTTCCTCTTCTACTGCGGAACATCAATTATTGTCTTTGTTCAGCTCATGCTTAAGGAGTCATGTTGATGAGACTTTACGAGTGTAGCTTATGACGTTCCACCCGCCTCTTCAACAATGTCCACAAAGCCTCAGGTGTGAGAGTCATTTTATAGATGCATTCACTGAAACTGAGCTTCATAACTCTGTAATTCTGATTGATTACGGTTTTCTCTAGTGGTCTCTGTCTTTAGCTAGGAGAAGTTTCCTTAATGTGGGGTAAGAATTTACACAGATGCATGTGCATAAGGACTAGTATATTTTAGAATAGAGTTAGGGATCGTATAAAGTCCTGGTGGTTGGCTCTCCTCCAAGATCCATGATGTCAAGAGTCCTGGGTAGTTGGCTAAGTTTCCAGTAGCAGGCGTGATTTCCCTCTTGTTGAGTGAGTCTTGAATCCAATAAGAGCGCGGTTGGTTACCACCAAGGTATGTATGCCACTGTTACACCCTTAGGGCTATTGTGACATGCTGGTCCTTGCTGTGGTTCATGGGCCTCACAGCTGGACAGGACTATTGCTTGCGTCTCTCCTTTGGAAGCTTGAATGTTGCCTTTGAATACCAAAGCTAGCCTTCATGGAAGAAGCATTCAGGTCAGTTCCAGCCCAGGGGCCTCTGGACCCTCTGCCTTACCTGCCTTCAGCAACAGGAATTTACCTTCCATCTACGCATGACAACCAAGGGCAATAGCTGTATGTATTTGGAGTGTCCAGGAAAAACCCTAACCAGCAACACTAAAGAAGGAACCTTGTGCCACCATGGACTCTTCAGTAATCAACAGTAAACTTCATCTCAATCCTGACTGACTCTGCGTCTCTGTTTTCCTGCCTGGGGAATAAGAAGCTTTGGGGAAAGGAATTAAACTCTCTAATGCCCCGTCCTCATCTCTAAAATGCTGCAAAGATGTAGATGACAAGAAGGACAGACCTGACATAGAGGTGGCTTGAAAACAGGTTAGGCATCAAGAAACTAAGCAGAGGGGCTGAAGAAATAACTGAGAAGGTCAGAGTACTTGGGGTTGCATAAGACCCAGGTTATTATATTACCCACATGGTGCTTCATTGTGCATTCAAGGGGACGTGACATCTTCTCCTGCCCAGGCGTGAATGTCTTGCACATACCTACAAACATGCAGGCAAAAGTCAAATACATAAAATCATCTTTTTAAAAGAAAGAAGCATAGGAATCATTAATGTTCGCAGTCTTTCATGGTTGTTTGGGAGAGAGGCATGAGTCATTCATACATGCGCAATGACAAAAATTAGCTAGGGGACTGAACATGTATCAGTTTTGAAAGAAAAACTTTATACTTAATTGCACTATAATAAAGAATGTCACTTCAATTTCTTTCGATAGTTCCTAAATTACTTCACCATCTTGCATAGCTTGGCAACCACCAAGATTAGGAGAGATGTTTGTTGTACAGCAAAAAACAGCAGTTAACAAGGTGGGTTGGCGAATAACCCAGGAATAAAGATTGTCTGTATTCAGTCTGAACGTGGTTCCCAAGTGTTAGCAGCTAGTTTTTAGATCAAGGTTTCCATTAAGCCCTGTATGTGCTTTCCTGTGGCACGTGGACGCCACATCTCAAGATGATGATGTGATGGAGTCATGAGCACTGCTTAGTAAACATTTCCATTTTCTAGATTTGTCACCCTTTTCTTACTTCATATATTATGCATGTGAGGACATGACCATGCCTGGATTTGTCAGGAGACGCATGAAGCTATTTGTGTGCACACACGAGTGTGTGTGGGGGACATGTTTATTTTTAACTAAACTCAAAGGTTTGATATAAGCATCTGATATAATGTTCCTTCAAAGAAACAACGTTAAATTTTTAATTGACTCCAGAACTTCAAACTCACACAAAATATCACAGGGCCTTCCCCTTGAAAATGCACCGAACCCATGAAAGGAAATCATACTGACATTTTACAAATTGCATTTTACTTAGAAAACAGCACCACCCAGATAGCTAATGCAATATACTAATTTTGGTTTCAAGAAAGTTTCCTCTCTCGTACACCAAGTGAACCTTCATCCGTAAAAAATGTGCCTTCTCAGAGGATGTTGGGAAGGTTCTGAAGGCAATTACAAAAAGGGAGCATTTTAAAAAGATTTTTAAATAAATGTACTATTGAAGTATGGGTAGGGCCCCTGGAGGACTGCTGCGAAGTGAGAGGCTCACAGGAGGATGGATCCTGATGGGTTTCTTTTTGTAAAGCAACCGTCTCAGGTATGCCATCTGTTGAGTCTTCCTGATTCTGTCAGATAGGAATGTTTTCATCCTTTCTTCCTTAGAGAGAAGGCAAGGCACAGACAGAAGCTAAGAAAGTATGGGATAGTTACTTACATATATACCTCAGAACAAGGAAGAAAGAAAACCAGAAGAGAAAAGCATGAGTGCCAAGGGGTCCATTACTTGTTTTTATGCTTATTAGGATCTTTCGATGATCTTGTCAGTGATTATCATCAATGAGCACTTACCACAGGCCAGTCACCGTGCGTGCTACTTACATGTGATAGTTCGTGTAACCTGTTCAGGTGAGTGCATCTAAGCCTTATATAGGAGCAGGCGGAGGTTTCCCTGTAAGTAAATGACCTAGACAGCGTTCGGATTCATGTTTCTATGACGTCAAAGTCAAGAGACACTCAAGCCACAAAAGGAACAGAAATCAGCACCTCCAGAGATTTTTTCCCCCCACACAGGGTCAACAAGTTGAGAAAGAGCTAAGACACTGCCTGGGAGAGTGTGGACAATCGGTTGATCGAAGCCAGTATCATATGATTTCCATTGATTCTATCCAGTGTCTTACCGCGGTCTCCTGTATCTCCTGAGAGCTCAAAGTACATACTGGGGGTCAAGGGAGGCGCCAACTCAATACCAACTCAATTAGCATGACACTCAGCAGCTACAGTGCAACCGTATTAGATTAACTTCCCCTTTAATATTGAGAAAAAGACACGTTCTGCTTAAGTTTCGAGACCATGACTATTTCCTCCAGGATGTTAACACTTCCTCTGTCACGGTAGGTCACCACTGGGAGTTAATTGCATACTTGACAAACTTCTCTACAGATTCTGGTTTTTCAGATTGATTTTTAAAGGAATGGGTTTAGTTGTGGCATTTCCTATATACTGCCAACTGTGACTATCTTAGGTTGTCTGTTCCACTCCCCATCCATAACCCCATCTCGGTCTCACACATTCCCTTTCCATTTTTTCTTTGTAAATTAAACATTAAAATAACAAGGAAATAAATAGCTAGAGAGTGCTGTCTCCCTTCTACCTGATTTCTGATCAGAAATTACACGAACTGCTCTTGTTTACTTTTTTCCATTTTTCCTCCTTTTACTGAAAAAAAATTTTAAACAATATATTCTAATTATGGTTTCCCCTCTACTGCCCCCAGTTCCTCCCAACCTTCCATTCAAATCCACAGGCTTTCACTGGAAATCAGACACCTAACTATAATAATAAAATAGAATAAAACAAAAAAACTGAAATATGAAACAAACAGAAGCCAAAGAGTGTAATAGCAGCTATTGCCTCAGACAATGGGACGAGATGAGAGCCATATCCAAGTTGTGAAAATTCATGGCTTGGGCAGAGCACAGAGTATTTTTAACTCTACTCTAACTATCCCTAGGCCTAGAAGCTTATAGTCCCTGTACAATCAAATCTTCTGCAAGCTCAGACCTTGAAGGATCCAGCTTCCAGCCTCTGTCTGCTTACCCAGACCTAGAATGTTTCAATCTCCAAGACTCACTGCGGAATAAGCTCACCCTTCCTGGTTGTTTCTGAGTTCTGGCTGGATGGTTTAATTCAGCTGGTCCGGCTCAAATTTTCCTCTAGGCTGACTGACTCAATCTGGCTTCTCTCAGCTTCTGACTGAATTGCTGTTCTTGGCCTCAAACTAACTCTGGTCATCTGTTCTAGTCTTCAGGCTCCTCCTCATTCTCTGACTCAGTCTGTTTTCAACTGTGTCTAGTTTGTTCTCTCTGCAAACTGTCTGTAAAACCGTCCTGGTAAAAACTGCCTCTGACCTTTACCAACTGAACTGTGAATAACTGAACTTCCATAAACTCAACTCCCCTGCACTGTCTCACTGACAACTGCACTCACTGACTCAACAGAACTGACGAGAAATCAGAGATCCACATGCCTCCATCTTGAATGCTGGGATAAGGAGCAAATACCACCAGTCTTAGAGCTAAGCTTTCCTTTTCCTGAAACTTGCTCTTCTACCAGGCTGGCCTTGAACTCAGAGATCTGCTTGCCTTTGTCTCCAGAGATTAAAGGTGTGTCTGTATTCCAGATGATACCGATCTAGTTCATTCCATGTATTCTCTTGCCAGAGCACCTGGATTACAATTCCTCTACAAAGCAGCCTAAAAGAAGATAGAACAAACACAAAAACAAAATAAAACAGATTTACATGCAGAGACACACTCATTTGCACATTCATGAATTCCAGAAAGTACAAAACTGTAAGCCATAATGTATGTGCAAAACCTATAGATAAATAAATATAAATAAATATAATAAATAAATATAAAAATAAAGTGTTTTTTTTTTTAAAAAGTCTCGATACAGCATGCTATCGAATTTGTTTTCTGTTGGCCATGTATTGCTGGGCATGTGACCTACCCTTAAGAAAGTCTGCTTTACCGTTGCGAATTCCTTGAAGAAAATTAATTTTCCATTTTCAAGTGACTCTCTGTTGGAGATGGCTTCTGGGTTAGGGATGAGGAGATGTGTCCACTTCTCCTTTTCACTCTAGAACCCAATGCAAGGCCCTGGGCACGCTGCCTCAGTCTCTGTAAGCTCATGTGTGTGCGGTGCTGATGTGTTTAGAAGGCAGTGTCTCCTTGGTGTCCTCCCTCCATCCTCCCTGGCTCTTAGACTCTTTGTATTCCCTCCCTTGTAGGAACAGGACCTAGGATTGGGGGGGGGGGGCAACGACAGAGTCACATGACTAATCCCAGGAAATCCTACTCAGGGGACCAGGATCAGGGTGCAGATCGCAGTTTATTGCCCAGCGCATAGGCAATACAGTGTTTGAGCCAACCCCACATCCCCTAAATCCTCGGCCAATCATATCTCACCACACTGGTACCACACCCCGATGAAAGCCCTGTCTAATGAGGTAACTCAGAAGGAGTGTGTGTGTGTGTGTGTGTGTGTGTGTGTGTGTGTGTGTGTGTGTGTGTGTGTCGGGGGTGGGGGGAGAAGCACTGTCACCTGTTGGGACTTGCATGAAGACAGGGGAAGCAGCCACGGTCCTAGCCTCAGTTCCCTTTTGCACATTCCGGGAGCCATCTTAGATTGAAAGCCATGCAAGGCAGAACAGGACTCTGGGGAGTTACGGGAGCCAGTGGTGCCTGTGATCATCCCACTTGTACTTTCACAGATTGACTTCCACACACCCCACACTCCTTCATCCCCTCTTTCTCCATCCCTCTCTTCCTTCCCCCTCCAGTTTGGCCCTCTTATTACAGCTCCCCCATCCATAATTATCTACTCTATTTTCCATTCCTAGCAAAATCTTCCACCGCAGCCCATTACTCCATACTTAACTTTGGTGATTCCACGGGCTGTGGCTTGCTTATCTTTGATTAACAGGTAACATCCACATGTAAGGGAATTTATATCCTATTTGTCTTTATGGGTCTGGGTTACCTCATCCAGGGTGATTCCTTTCAGTTCCATCCATCTACTAATGCATTTCATTTTATTTAATGGTGGAGTAATATTTTATTGTGTAAATGTACCCTTCTTTTGACAGACATCTAGTTTGTTTCCAATTTCTGCCTACTATGAATAGAGCAGCAATGAGAATAGCCAGCCATGTGTCTCTGTGGCAGGATGAAGCGTCCTTTGGGTGTATGCCCAAGAACGATATAGCTGGATTTTGACGTAGATCAATTTCCATCTTCCCAAGGAACCACCACAATCATTTCCAAGTGGCTGGATAAGTTTTCAGTCCCAACAGCAAATGGGTGAGTGATGAATTGCTATTTGAATTATCTTTCACCAGTCACCGTCATACATATCTGTGGTTTAAATACAAAGTCCTCAATATATGAATTCATGTCCAACTATCACACACACACATCAACACGATGAGAGGCATTCCAACTGAGCGTGTGCAGCTGGGAGCAGAACGTGCTCTCCCGTTCTTGCTCTTTGTCATTGTGTTGTTTGTTCTGTTGATTGATGCTGGATAAAACACACACAGGCACGCAAGCAAGCACGCACGCACGCTTGCGCACACACACACACACACACACACACACGCACACACATGGGCACGCACGCACGCACACTATTGGGATTGCTACAATAGAGGTATTAGGGTATACCAACTAGTATGCTAGAGTATATAGATCTCAATTTTATATGGTAAGCGATAGAAGATTGCTCATTTTCTGCAAGAGACTAGTTTTAGATTTTTTTTAATATTTGTTTCTTTTTCTCCTAGACAGATTTCTTTCCAAAGCTTCTATTTAGTCTCATTTCCATTAGGAGTTTCTCCTTCTTCTCCTTCTCCTTCTCCTTCTCCTCTTCCTCCTCTTTCTCCTCCTCCCCCTTTTCCTCCTTCCCTCCCCCCTTTCCTCCTCCTCCTCCTCCTTTTCCTTCTCTCCCCCCCTTTCCTCCTCCTCTTCTCCCTCTTCCTCCTCCTCCACCTTCTTCTTGTCTTCTGTCTCTATCCATTTTAGGTCTCCACCTTCAATCTCCATTTCCAGTTCCTTAGAGAGGCACCCAGGATATATCCCATAGGGATCCAGTTTCCAAACTAGTCACTTTGCTCCATGAAAACCCTATTGCTGATTTCCCCAATTTTAATACCTAGACAGACGTATTAAGGCAGAAGCACCATGGAGTATTATGGCATGCAGTGTGTCCACGGTTAGTTTTGGTTGACCAGGCAATTCTCATGTACCTTTGTTTAATGTCTGGGTAACTGGAGGGAAGACGACTTTGGCCTATCCTCTCCTTTTGTGGCTTCCTCCCATTGCACTTTACTTGAGATTATGAGCGAGTGCGATTCCAGATGAGAAACATTTAGCAGTGAGTCACGGAGATGAAATTTCACTGAGATACAGAACACAGGAAGAGAAAATGTGTGAAAAATCACATTGACTGGGTTGTCTCGGTAGCTAGTAAAGCAGAGAAAGGAAATTCCCGCACAGCAGGCTTTAATAAAATTGGCAAGCTGGGCTGTGGGGCTGTGCGGGGATCCTGGTGAGGAATACAGAGAGGGGAAGCTAGTGTAGGAATCATGAGACCTTTCTTATCTTGAATGTTCCCCCCTGCATCTAATTTATTCTCCAAATGGGTTCCAAGATGAGAATTGGTTTCCTATGAATCTGCAATCATAAATTTAAGAGGATGGGGATACGTCTTCCAATACTAGAAGTAAACCAAACATCAGGCAGTCTTCTGGTTTGGCTTAAAGGTTTCTACGAAGAATGTGCCTTTATCTGTGAGTATTCTAAAGAGTATGTGGGATTTCAGATTCCCAGAAGAGATAAAGCAAGACGTGGTTAATTACATAACAACCAGATCCATTGGGCAATTATACAAAAGACATGCTTCAAGAGATCTGTAAATATTACTGGATTTTCATGCAACTTCTCCAGACGTTTTCTTAAGTCTTTCAGGTAAGGCATGACCATCACACGATGGTCACAGAACTCCTGTTTCCTTATTCCTCACTTTAGCAGTGAGCTACCACTTTCCTATTTGTTTGTTATTTATACTCTGTCTCCACCTACCCATTTGTATTGGCAGTGTAGCTCAGTGGTAGAGAGTATCTGCCTAATATTCCCAAGGTCCTCAGTGTGTGTGTGTGTGTATGTGTGTGTGTGTGTGTGTTTTAAGCATTCATAACACAGATTATGAATGCTTAGAACCATTTCTGGTACACATTAGGTACTCTATAACTTGTTTACCGAATAATAAACTACCTTGAGAGGCTGGGAGAGTTTAAGTCCCCTGAGTGAAGCATCAGAATGGCAGCTGGAAGCCAGTTCAGAGCTCCCTCATTTGCCATTGCTACAGTAGCTCTTGTTTGCTTAGCTCTCTTATGGTGAGAGTGCAAGTGGTCATTTAACTCCAGAGGAGGCAGCTGAAGACTGGGGCCGGGGCACTGAACTAAGTGCCAGCATTCACACTGGGAGTTACAGGAAATGTTAGAGACCCATACCTTTTAGAAGCATGTGACAAAAGTCCCTTTCCAAATTGAGGTCATTGGCCTTCAACAGAGTCAGCAGATTCCAGGATGAGGGTCCAGCAACTTCAGCCTCTATGGAGGGCTTTGTATTTTAGGAGGGGAGCTCAGGAAAGGCACACCAGAGAATTCTGTTGGCGGCTTGGAGGGGAAGGTCACTTCACAGGAGTACTGGGTATCAGGCCCTTCCTTCTCCTCCAGGGGAGACCATGGGCTTAGGCATCAAAATGTGGATAAAACTTTATCTCAATGTATCTGTTAAGAGAGGGGGAGAAAATAGCCTAAACTGTGTGTGCCAACTTGCACTCAGTTGAGGCAGGATGGGAGTGGGGCTGTCAGCTCCTGCTGTTCTCAGTGGGGGTCCTAGAGCAACCCTTGTGTTAACTACTTCACTGTTTGTCCTCATCTCCTTATCTGTTCTTGTTAAAAATCTTTATTATTCATGGATGCAAAAAAAATCCCATCATTAACCCATCATAAATATTCATAACACTTGGCAATTGTGTGCATTTCATTGGGCCACTTGGCAAAGCTTCTCTGAAGTAACCCGGGTTTTAAGGAAGTCTGGCTAATGAGACCAGAGCCCAGGAAATGCTGGGTGGCCTTTCCACTTTATGTTATTTTATTTTAACCTGAAAACAAATGCAAAATATAAATAATAATTAAAGGGGATGAACAATGGAGGAGCTCACGGCAAAAAAAAAAAAAAAAAAAAAAAAAGCCTGGCTTTGTCTTCATTGTGCTTTTGTGTCTAGCCAAAGATAAGAGTAAACTCTGTACTAGAGAGGGATTGTAAGTCTGTGCTACTAATGGATTTATCCAGAAGTCTTTGGAGACAAGATAAATCCTCTGCTTTGGTTAACAGGGACCTTTCTTCTCGTGTTTTGTTCCATTACTGACGTCAGTTTGAAGCTGAGATAAGAGTGGTCGTTTTCTTGGAGTTACAATACCAGGCAGGCAACCCAGTTTTAGTGTCTAAAAAAGTATTTTACCCATCTCCTCCTCCTCCTCTTCCTCCTCTTCCTCCTCCTCCTCCTCCTCTTCCTCCTCCTCCTCTTCCTCCTCCTCCTCCTCCTCCTCTTCCTCCTCCTCCTCCTCCTCTTCCTCCTTCTTCCTTCTTCCCCCTTTCTCCTCCTCCTCTTTCTTCTTCCCCCTCCTTTCTCCTCCTCCTCCTTCTTTCCTTCTTCCTTCTTCCTCCTTTCTTCTTCTTCTTCTTCTTCTTCTTCTTCTTCTTCTTCTTCTTCTTCTTCTTCTTCTTCTTCTTCTTCCTCTTCTTCTTCCTCTTCCTCTTCCTCCTCCTCCTCCTTCTCTTCTTCTAATCCACTTTATCTGAACTACATGCTCTCCTATCAATATTGAGAGCTTTGCATGGAAGTAAAAGAAAACCCAGCAAATGTCCTCTGCACTCAAATGGAATTGGAGTCATGTACACTCTCCCACTGCTGTCTCCCTCCCAGTAGGGAGATCTTTTGTCCCATAAATTCTTGCCTTGAAATATTTCTTTTCTGCCTTTCAGCATAAACATTCTCACCACTGAAAAGGAGCGTTTAAATGGTATGAGCTTTTAGAAGAAAATAGGTACCCCAGTAGACGTTGCCCCTCACCTGCGCTTGTTTAGAATTCTTCCATGCTGCCACTGACAGCGTTTATGCTTGATAATGAGAAGCTTTCCCAGCATAACGGCTAACAGGCACTGGGAAACGCTGAGAGTATTTGAAACTGTACAGCAAGTTCTACTTCCCTTGAGGGTTTCTGCAGTGTGGAAACAAGTTCCCACCCATGCGAGTACTAGAGTGGCTGGCGGCATACATCATTTCGTTAAGAAATGTCACATGTTAATGGGGAACACACGAGGTTCCCAAGCAGAGGACCAATTAAGGAAAGTTCTCTGTGGTCCAGTTCTGTGGAATTAGACTGTGTTCTTCCAACTATTGATCCTTGAGCTCATTTGTGGTAGAGCCCGGCATCTGCCTCATGGTTTGTTGGCCCATCTCAAAGACTCTAATTAGAGTCTTTCTTTAGTTAGTTGTCCCTCTGCTACCTGATACAGGTTAGCACCAGGGAGAAGGGATGCTTCCCACTATTTATTTTACATCCAACCCTATTGAAAAGGTCTGCACCTTCAAGAAAATTAAGTGGGCAGTGTTGTTGGATGCATTGTGTCAATTGAGATGTGACCTTTGAAACGCAGCCCATTTCTTCAGTGTGTTAGATATTAAAATTCAAAGCCAGGTCTTCAATTCCAGCAGTATTAATTACTCCCACTGTGCCTCCAATGTGCTTTCTCCACAACCCTCTTAGCCCATCCTATCTGCTTAATAAATTTTTTTGCTTGCTAGGAACTACGACTCACTCTGTCACTCAGGTATCGGGGACTTATTTTACAGGGCGCCTATGTTGCTAATAGAGCCAGAGTCTCATGAGATCCTCAGAGTAGGAGCCACACTGTGGCCTGCCATGGATCCCAGTGCTGCAATAGAGAGGGACTCCGAGTTGAAGAACATGGCTCTGAGGAACTGAAGAGCTGAAGCCAGGCTCTGTCAGGAGAGGTCCATGATATCAGGATTGCGACCTGTTCCGTTTGCTCTCATCCCTAGCTAGCTCTTACCACTCACTCTACTACTGTTGTCTAGTGTGAGGGACACACCGAAGGTGCTGGATAGCTACTCAGTAGGAGAGATGTTTCTCTCCTTGTCAAGATACAATCAAGGATGCTGACCTCTGCTGTCCCTTGCCCCTCCATCAGGGCCGCATTCTCTATCCAGTCAGCTAGACCATGGATGAATGACTGGCATAGTCCTTCGCTTCCAACCGCTTCATTATGCCACTCCAAGTGGACTGGGTGACAAAACCCTCTAGCTCACGTGATGACTGGGAGCTGTCCCTGGGTGGAGCCAGGCTCCTGTAAAAATAGCCTGAGTGTAGACCCCAGTGGAGAAGCTATGGGAAGGACTGAAGGAGCTGAAGGGGTTTGCAACCCCATAGGAAGAACAACAATATCAACAAACTAGACACCCCAGAGCTCCCAGGGTCTAAACCACTAGCCAATGAGCACACATGGAGGGAACCATGGCTTCAGCTGCGTATGTAGAAGAGGATGGCCTTATCTGGCATCAATAAGAGGGGAGACCCTTGATCTTGTGGAGGCTTGATGCCCCAGGGTAGTGGAATGCTAGGGTGGTGAGGCAGGAGTGGGTAGGTGCTGGGGGAGCACCCTCATAGAAGCAGGGTGTAGGGGAGATGGAAGAGGGGGGTTGCCGAGGGGAAACCAGGGAGGGGGCTAACAATTGAAATGTAAATAAAGAAAATAACTCATCAAACAATAGCCCCAGTGCTTAACCTCAGTGGTGGAGTGGTCCAGGTGCTTCATCACTTAGGGACCACTTGTCTTCCCTTCCCCTGTGGGTAGCTTTAGATAAAGTGACCCTGATTGAAGTTTACATGTCCTTTAATATAATTTACTTGGTAATAGGAGGATTCCGGGTACTAAGACATACATGGTGGGTTTCAGTTCCTCACTTCCCCTTTCTAGATTTTTCCTTATTAAAAACAACAACGACAACAACAGCAACAAAAACTAAAGCATTATATAGCAAACCCAGCAGTCCGTTTTGATATAATAGAAAGGAAACTTCATTTTAAGATGAGAAACTGCCATGACCTGTGACCTCCCTCTCTGATTCTCCCTAATGTTCTGGAGACGCTTTCTACGACAGGAAGAAATAAAACCCTATAGCTTCCCTGGGAACAAGCTGTTTTGAAAAAGACGAATTTGCATGCATTCTGGTTTTCAGAGATTCTTGCTTGTTTTTTTGTTTTTTGTTTTTTTGTTTTTGTTTTTGTTTTTTTCCAGAGCTGGGGACTGAACCCAGGGCCTTGCGCTTGCTAGGCAAGCGCTCTACCACTGAGCTAAATCCCCAAGCCCCCTTGCTTGTTTTATATGGAAGGTTAGAGTCCTCCTGTCAAGCCCCTCTCCTGTATCCCAGATCCTGGGAAGGAGAGAGGTGGCATCTGGCACGGTCGGTCGGCATTGCCCTGCTCCCCTCAGCAATCGCAGGCACAGTGAAGACTCTGCTTCAGTCTCTTGTGTATGTTCTCCCAAATGGAATTATTTGCCTGCAAACAACTAGGGCACCAAGGTTCTAGGACCACCCCAGACACGCTTCCAAAGGCGCAGACGTGTAGCACCAAGTACAGAGTTGTGCTGGACAAAGACCTATCCTTGCATGACCTGCCACACATCTGCTCCTGCTGTACGTGTCTGCCGTGCGCACCTATGATGAAGGCAGACTAGGTTAGATGGAAGCCTAGAAAACGCCGCTTTCGCAAGTCTCCCAGTAAAAGATGTGTATTAGCCAGGTGTGGTAGCAGATGTCTTTAATCCCAGCCCTTAGGAGGCTGAGGCAGGTGGAGCTCTGTGAGTTAGAGGCCAGGGTGGTCTATGGAGAGAGTTCCAGGACAGCCAGGCCTGCTTTGCATAGGAATCCTATCTCAAAAATAAATAAATAAATAAGTAAATAAACAAATATTAAAAACCCAGAAATGAATGAATGAAGGAATGAATGAGAAGAGAAAAGAAGAAAAAGAGGAAAGGAGGAGAAGAAGAGAAAGAGGGAGAAGGGAAGGGAAGGGAAGGGAAGGGAAGGGAAGGGAAGGGAAGGGAAGGGAAGGGAAGGGAAGGGAAGGGAAACAGGGCAGGGCAGGGCAGGGCAGGGCAGGGCAGGGCAGGGCAGGGCAGGGCAGAGCAAAGCAATTCTTTCTGGCAAGTCTTGTCTTTTTTTCTTTACAGCTAGGGACACTGCTTCCAGAAGATTACCGTGTGGCTTACAAACTGTCTTTATGCCACTTACCTTTGCTCTCTTCTTGCGCGACTTCTGTTTCTTCCTATCATTTTAGAGGGGTTTGGTCAGCAGCTGGAGAAACCCCTTTTTGCCTTCCTCTCCCTGGTACTGTCAGAATTGGGCCAGGGCAGTATGGTTCGAGTGTCTGTTTTGAGCAGCCTCTTGAAGGAGGCTATCATTCTCAGTCCACAGAGTGGCTAATAGGCCTCACGGGTGGGGTGGATGATAAAAGGGAGAGGGAGTGGGGAAGCCAGACTGAGAGATGAGGACGGTCAAACAATCCAGCTAAAACCAATTCGGCTTACTAATGAATGCACTTGCTAGTACCGAATTTTGAGACTCTCCTAATAGTTCACCTCTCAAGCTGAGTTAAAAAAAAAAATTGATTCCATGACAGTTACAAGGGGCAGGACTGTCACTTACCGGGGAGATTAACTTACTCTGTTGAATACTGACCGGAACCGGGAAGAGCAGAAACCACGGAGAATGCTGGCCAGTCTAATTCATGGTACTCTCAAAGCGAGAACCAAGCAGAAGTAAGGGTGTGTAATTTATGCCAGCTCCAAGCTCACACTAACAGAGCCCTGGAAAGTGAATATAAGGAATTCTTGAAGCCAAGAAGAATTTTGGTCATTTCTGCAGAACCTTTATGTCCAAACTAGTTAGACTCCTGAAGGTACAGGCTCTAGTCCTTCTGTCTCAGAGTCACACACTCTCGTGCCAAGCCAGCCACACCAGTCAAAAGAGGTTAATTGTAATAATGACTGTAGCCGGCCTTGGAACATTGGGTCACTCTCTGGGTAGGAAATAAACATAATTGAAGGAAAGACACCAAGGGTCCCTAATGCCAAGCGATGCTTCTGCCAGAGCAGATGGTTTCCCTGTGCAGCGGAGCTCCGGGAAGTCTCTACAGTGTGGTCAGATATGCGAATATTGTCATGGTCGGCCGGTCATCCCCCCACCCCTGCCTTGATTTCTTTTAACTGCCACGTTTTTGCCCTATGCCCTTAGACTGATTTCAAATATGTCTCACACGATCCTCAGTGTCCTTTCAAATGCCACATTGCATACGACATAAAACTAGAGAATGTAAAAAAAATAAAAGCCCAAGTGTGTGTGTGTGAGTGTGTGAGTGTGTGAGTGTGTGAGTGTGTGAGTGTGTGTGTGAGTGTGTGTGTGAGTGTGTGTGTGAGTGTGTGTGAGTGTGAGTGTGTGTGTGAGTGTGTGTGAGTATGTGTGTGTGAGTGTGTGTGTGAGTGTGTGAGTGTGTGTGAGTGTGTGTGTGAGTGTGTGAGTGTGTGTGAGCGTGTGAGTGTGAGCGTGTGAGTGTGAGTGTGTGTGTGAGCGTGTGAGTGTGTGAGTGTGTGAGTGTGTGTGTGAGTGTGTGTGTGTGAGTGAGTGTGTGTGAGTGTGTGTGTGTGAGTGTGTGTGTGTGATTGTGTGTGTGAGTGTGTGAGTGTGAGAGTGTGAGTGTGAGTGTGTGTGTGTGTGTGTGTGTGTGGATGGGGGTGGGATGGTGGTGGCTAGGGGAGGGGCGGCACCTGGAAAAACTCATAATACACATTACAGTTGTTTCTCCTCATGTGTCAGGTTTGGCACCTATGGATTCAACCAACCGCTCTTTGAAAATGCATCTGTGCTAACAGTGTAGCCCTTTTGCTTGTCATTATTCCCAAACAGCCCCAGAACTATTTTCAGAGTGCTTACTCACGTTAGATATTGCAAAGGGGAGAGATATGATTTAAGGCATGCAGAAGGACGGATGCCTGTGGTTTAAAAAAAAAAAAAAGACAGTGTTTTATATCAAGCACTTGGGGCATCTGTGGGTGTTGATTTCTACATGAGTCCTGAATTCAGTCTATTCAGTCTAGATACCTAGGATTAATTAACCTTTCCCCAAGTTTTAGAGATGAGTTTGACTATGTCCAAGAGGCATGCAATGACTTGAGAAATTAGAGAAGAAAGTTAAATTGAAGAGTAAACTTTTATGGTAAACCCAGTGACTCACAAATACGAAGTATTTGGAAAGTGGCCCAGTTCCTTTCTCCTGATTGCAGGGCTTCGGAAACTTCCTTTAAAAGGGGGATAAACATGTCATTTGTTTTCCCTTCAACCCTGGTTTTTAAGTTCTTAGGAATGGGGAGCAACAGACTGGGGCTTTTCTCCAAATCGTACTGGAACTTGCCTCTCCTCCTTTCCTGGGGATACCTGGGTTAAACAGTGTGCTGGGCTCTGTTCTTGTAGGGGAGGGAAGATGGCAAACTCCCTTTCCAGTTAATTCTTCCAAGCCTGTTGGAAAGAGCCATTGGTTTATATTTTATTCTTCATGCCTTTGAGATCTTGGGATGAAATACTTTCTATAAACCACAAAGCATATTACTATTTTAAGTACCTGCATCTTCCAGAAGGAACACGCTGGCTCCCTGCAGGAGAAATAAATGGAGTAGGCTTTCGGGCTGCCACACTGTCTTTAGTAAAAAATAGAGAAAGACAGAGATTGTCCTGTCCCCTCCACTGTAGAAAATGTGTCCCGAGCTGGTAAACCAGAACACGTATTCCGGAGCAAACACTCGTCACACTCTGTCATACAAATCACAGGCCTTTCCTGTGGGGTGGGTTTGGAGGTGTGCCCAGGGTACAGACAGGATCAAAAGTAAAAGAATAGCAAGGTCTAAACACCCAAAAAAATCATGATGACAAAATTCACTTTCAGGGACGCGTTTGAGAAAGACCTTGTTCTCCCTCTTGTTTTAGGGGCTTGTTTCATGGCCGGGAAGGAAAGAAAACTACTTTGGCTTCCTTACATCTCAAAGCTTACTTGCGGTTTGAAGGAGCACCTGGTACTTGTGAACAAAACAGCAGGCGAAAATATTTGGTCCTATTTCCCCATTGTCATCTCTCTTTGAGATTTTTCCCTCCCATCCCTCCCTTTGTCTCCTTGTCAGGATTGACAAGCATCCGAGTGTTACCAAGTGACACTGAAGTTCTTGCTTGAATAATCATGGTGGAAATCCAGGGTATTTCAAAGCACGTTATTGACTCGGAGAACCACCCACCAGATTGAATTCTTCTGATTAACATTGATTGACAGCATCCTTGAGGTGCTGGGGTTTAAGCCAAATGGTCAGGTCTGCCCTTGTCCCTCCTGTAGCTCTGACACTGGGATTTTTCCCCCCATAGCCGCTGTGTTAGGGCTGTCGTGGTGGAGGTTTCTCTTGTCGATGATAGAGAAAAACCTCCTGTTCAAGTAAAGACAGACAAACGGACAGATAATTAATAAATACATAGCCACAGCAAATAAGAAGAGAAACTAGCAGGGCTTGTTTGCTCCTCCCCCCTCCTTTGGATTCATCTGCCTTCAGCTCCTAGCACTGAGTGCTGTTGTTGGCAACAACAAGGCAGAGCTCGGAACACACTTCGAACCAACAGGGGGGCATTTCATACAAGCAATGAAATCATGCCTCTGTCTCAATGTGTGCAGAGGCCATTGAGGAGAGTGTGGCAATCTGTGATGGTGAGAACAAACACTTCCTCATGTTGGGGCTAGCTGAATGAACAGGAGGCCACTGTTCCTACGTCTTCTCCTCAGTGCTAAGGGTCGAGCCCAGAAATCCCACATGAAAGGTTCAAAATCTGCTTGGGAACAGGAAGGAGACTGGAGACTCACCTGGAAATACCATTTGCAACAGTGATGCCCGGTGACTAGGTGCTAAGTTCTTCTCAAGTATGGCTTGATAAATCACCTCTAACTAAACCTTGGTGATACCCCTGGATGTTTCCTGTGCGAGGCAAATTCCCTGTCTTTTCTTCTTCTTTGAATCCTCGGCATTTATTCACTCTGCATTTGAACCAAGGGACAGAGCTGATACAGCTTCGCCACTCAGAGTGAAGCAGAAATAGTTCCGTTTTAAAGGTAGGCATACACACGCCTTTATCTGCTGAACGACTTAATAAAATGGAAGATATCGCCCTAAAAAACTGACATAAGACTGGCCTGATTAGTTATTTATGATTTTTTGGAATCTCTTTTCCAAAGGGAAAACATACTGCTTCCCACAGCAGTTTTACAATGCCTTCCTAAAGGATTGCGATGTGATTAGCTGGACACGATACAGCTTTGCAAGAAATCTCTAAGAAGCTGTTTTACAAACAGTTCCTATGAAACCGTTGTGATCAATGAATGATTTCTCGGAAACACTTGAATTTTCATAGCACCTATATTTACTATTTGTTCCCATGAGATATGAGGTTCTGATATGTTTTTGTCCTTTATTTACACAATGCATGGCAATCTGGATGTTAAATAGTCGGTGAGTGTTTATATTGAGTATCTCAAAGGACTCCAAATTCCAAATGCCCTCTTGACAAAAACGTGTGGTTCCTGTGACATCATTGCTCACTGGTCTGCCGTCTCTGGTCCAGCTCGCTTTGCCTTTAGTGTGGCTAACACTCTCTTTGGAGTGTTCCTCACTTGAAAGTCACAGCTATGATCAAATTGCCCATCCGTTTACATGTTTCACACTGTGTTTTGTCTCCTTAATCATGTGCGTGCGCATGTGCACCATGATTGTGTGCATACATATGCATGTGTAACCTTCCTCTTCGTGGGGATCCTGAGCTGTTTAACATACAGACATGGATTCAGGAGCAGCTAAGACCTACATAAAGTGGGACCTGAAGTTGTCACCCTTTTCCAATGGCCCCATAACCTTAGGGGAAGAAACAACAATTTCTTGGAACCAACACACTCAGAGTTTGTTTAGGGACACTCATCTTGTCTTGGGTTCTCTCACGTTTGCAGGCAGTGTCACGGCAGCCGTGATAGGCCATCCCATGATGCCATCTCTTGTAGAGCTGACAGTAGCTTTTCACTTACCAAGTTTTGAATTTTGTAAGGCGTTCCTAACTTCATTTCGACCATTGTTTATATGATTTCCTTTGAGTTTCCTAATCTTAAAGTCCCCAATTTCCCTCACTCAACTCGAACACAAAAGTCATCCAGCTATTTACGCATGTTATAAAGGCCCGAATTTTATACCATTACCGGTACGCGATCATCTGTATGCTTGCACATAAAGCCTGCCTCAGCTCACGTTGCAAACACGGCAAGTACAGACTGTGAAGACCTTCCCATACAGCACTGAGAACATCCTGACTGCTTCAGTGCTTTGGGTGATGATGGTGAGTGAAGATGGCAGTGATAATAAAATAAGGCTCTTCTGGTTAGGAATGTCCCATACAGAGCCCAGTACATCTTACTAAAAATGGTCTTGCTTTTCGGTCTGCAAAGCTGTCATGTCTATCGAAAGGAAAAAGTCAGGGTAAACTATTAGCGTTTAGTACCCTGCCGAATAATTATCGTAAGAAGCTCTTGACGAGCTTAATGTTAATATCAGGTCATTAAAGCCAAGTCTCCGTAGTATAGGAGGTTGTCAGTTACATCACACATTTGCTGGGTTTCCCTCTACAGATGGACTTTTCTGACTGCACTTTTATTGGTGTTGTCCTCAAGGACAAAAACATCACTGAGGCAAAGTGGACTTCACACCGACCCAAGTCACTTTTAAAATGTTGCCACATTTAGATCCGTGAATGGGGGTCGGGGGAGGGTGGGGTGGGGGTGGTGAAGATATCACATGTCTTGCACCACGGGACTCGCACCGCGGGACTCGCACCACGTGACTTGCACCATGTGACTTGCCGCGGACATACCCAGGAAGGCCATTCTTCCTTGATAGTGAGAACTGAGGTTTGGGCTCTACTGAAACAGAACAATTATTTCTATTACCTTTTCTGAAGTGTGAGATGACGGCTAGGAAATGGTTATTTGGCCTTTAACTTGATGGGATAGAAAAATAGATGTAAACTAGAAACACAATGCGTGTAATGTGTGTACTCCTCATGTGCTTACATCGCTTAAGATACAAGGCTTGTCATACTGCCTGCTTTAAGGTTCGAATGCCAACAAGGCAGAAGTTGGACTATCTCATCAGAATAAATGTGCTATTGTTTGTACACTGCATTCTTTGCTCCTCCCGGATCTTCTCTGTGTCATATTATCCTTTCTGTCCACAGAAAGTTTGTAAAAAAAATGGTAGAGTATAGCTAGCCCCTGAAATAAAGGTATAATTTAAGGAAAAAGAAGTAGAAGAAGGGCTCCAATTAAAATGATGAAAATCTTTAATTTTTATTTAGGTATAGTTGTACGGACACGTGTATATACAAATACAGATCGTATGGATTTGTGTGTGTGTGTTTTAATTTTTTTTTTACATTTTCTTTTACGTTTATATAATGTCAGCATTTCAAAACAGCACTCGATGAGAGGTGCAAAGGACAGCAAGGCAGGGAGTCCAAGCACAGGGCTGCACGGAAGGAGCTGGACTTCACACCCAGACGCACACACGGTGAGTGGCTTCAATGCGGTGTCAAGAGTAAGCATGGAAAACGGATTTCTGACTCATGGGTAACCTCCAACGTGGCAGCATCTATTAAACTGTACAAACAATGGGAGCGAGCCCATTGTAGGGAGATTTCGTCTCACATCCGAGCAGCTCTGGGGCAAATGCGTGGGAAGAACTCAGCGGTGCCAAACCAGAGACAGACCTGCCCATTCACGGCTCTGAGGAAAAATAGAATGTGGGGGTGGGGTAAGAGAGAGAGAGAGAGAGAGAGAGAGAGAGAGAGAGAGAGAGAGCAGAGAGAAAGCGAGAGAGCAAGAGAGAGAGAAAGCAAGAGAGCAAGAGAGAGCGAGAGAGAGAGCGAGAGAGCGAGAGAGCGAGAGAGCGAGAGAGCGAGAGAGAGAGAGAGAGAGAGAGAGGAGAGAGAGAGAGTTGGGGGTTGGGAGAGAGAGGCAAATAGGGGTGTTGGTGGTGGATGTGGTTTTCAAAAGAAAAAAATCTGGTCACCACAACTCTGAGAGCAATGAATGGTAAGGAGGAGTTTAAAACTGTTTTTCTAATTTTGTGAAACTAATAAAATGGCTGCAGCCGTTGCTAAGGCACAGGAGAAAAACAGAGTCCCTGAAAGCCCACAGGTACTGTGACTCTTCCTTTCACAAAGACGCAGAGAGGGAAACAGCCCCACTGAGCCTTCCAAAAGGGACTGATCTGCATCCTGAGTCTGAGCCGCACGTGATACTCACAAGACTTTCCGGGGGAGAATGACAAACAAAAACCAAACCAAAGTACAGAACCATTTCTAAGTCATCTAAACCTTTTCAAACCACATGCTTGGGGGGTGAGGGGAAGGACCACAGTGCTCCGACATCAGACCTTGAAAACACTGAGGACAAAAATGTCAATCAATGCAGTCCTGTTGTTTCCGGTCTTTCGCAAGACGATGGAGCTGATGGAGTGGTCCAGTATGGAGTTCCAGTCACTTGTGACTTCTCAGCCATGTATACATTGGATGTTTCAAAGCCTCAATGCATGTTTTGTATCCTGAAAGTCTGTTTTTCACTTACAAAAGACATAAGAATCAAATTAATACTTTATTATCAAACACTATATACAACAGAGGTCGCTAATAATACAGAATTAAAGAACGCAGTTTTTTTTTTTTTTAACATTTTAACTTTTCTTTCCTCTGCCACCCAAGAAAGTACAGTACAAAACAATAGTCTAAAACTAACACGAACTGTTACCTGGTCTATTAAAGGATACACAGTATCCACTAAACAGACAGATCTTTATTCCCTGCTTCATGTTGCAAAGCCCTTGGCAACCAGGGGCAAAGGTCGCTGGGGTTTGACCAACTGGGGCTAGGGGCTCCAGGGCTGCCCTTCCTGTTTTTCCATTGATTTTAAAATTAAACCAACTACCAAGTTGCACCGACATCCTAAGCCCACAGAGGACTGTAACAACACCACAAAAAGCCACCAGCGCATTATTATTATTATTATTATTTTTTGGACAAGATTAAAAACTGTCTGACACCAATCGTCTTGAAAACTCTGCACAAGCGTATTAGCTAAGGTTATGTCACAGGTAAAACGCATATTGTCTACTGGCGTGGAAGGTTTTTCTTTTTTTCTTTTTTCTTTTTTTTTTTTTCATTTTTTAACTTAATCATCGGTGGCACGGCAGTGAAGTAAAAAGGGTCTAATTGCACAGTGGGAAATGAAAGACAATGGCAGAGAGGGCCATGAGGAATTATTTGATCATTTGTTAGAGACAAATGCTAGAATCACAGAACTCACCATTTCTACAATGACATTAGTACTGCTAATGCCTTTAGGACTAACTGGAATCATCACAGGATCACTTGGTGTCCTTGACTGTAGTAACATGCAGTTTTATCTTGGTTCTATTGACCCATCTTAGAAGGGATTTTTTTTTTCTCCCTTTACTGAAATCCCACTAACCCACAAACCTGTAACTATTAATGAAAAGAATATATCTGGATATCACTGAGAGTGTCGAGCGATAAATAAAGGCCAAGAAATCCAATGCTTTGAAGTTCCGTTTCGGTGAAATGGCGGGCGCCTTCTGTGATGAGACTCTGCAACTCCAGAGAGGTCTCGGGTGTTGGGAGAAGAGGGAAGAGAACTAACTATATATCTTTGAGGCTGGCGACTCCGGTCACATGGTTCAGGTGAGAGCAGACTCCAGTCGCCTCTACTCCAAAGGGACCAGGTAAGTAAGCCCAGCTTACATTCCAACGTGCGTACAACTCTCTAGGGTGCAGTTCGTTCACAGCTGCCTTCCACTCACATATTTTTCTAGTTTGAAACCACTCACAATTCTAAGCAATTTCCGATTCATGAAGTCCATCTATAATGTGAACTCTTTTTTTTTACATATACATCTTAAAAACGAATATATAAAAAAAAATCCTTATTCTTTGTCTTAAACTGGAATGCCCTCAATTTTCCACATCACCTGATCGTTGCATTTACTGACTTGCTTGTTGACAAAGGCGTGGTTCTGTTGATGTCGTACAATAGCAAAAGTAGGCTAGGTCGCCTTTCCTTGGTCTACGTTATTCCCTGTCTAGGCTTTGGGATTTGAAATTCTCGACACCCCACGAGGGGAAACCCCACGGCTTGTGTTTCCTCGCAATTGGCTGTAACTGCCCCCTTGGCCATGCTAAGGTTCTTTAAAAACAGGGTCATTCTGTGTTCATTCTTCTGCCCCAACCCTACTATGAAACAAGATAACCCCCTGTGTTTCTAAATGTATCAAGGGATACCACTTTTTCCTCACAAGTTTAAATAGGACAAGCATATATATACTCGCTCTCAGCATAAAGTATATCTAAATAATGTATTTTCTATTCTAGTGGATTTTTAAAAAAATATTTTGTCAAAGTCTTTGGGACTCCATCTTGTTTATATCCCACAGATAAACAAACATGTGTTCCCCCTACGCTTCAGGCTGTGTCAGAAAGGGAAAGGAGATAAAAATCAACACTTGAATTTCTTATTCCAAACTTTGGAACTTTTATTCCAAATTTCCCTTTAGCCCTCCCAAGTAGTGCTGACTGACTCTCCTGGTGACAGGGTTTGTGTCTGAGTCCCCTTGTAGTCACGGAGCACGGAACAGAACGTGGGTATCGGGGTGGGAGTTGGGGAAAGGCCACAGCACACTGGAGCTCCAGCAAAGCCAAATCGCACCTCCTCTGGCCAGACTCTCTTTCCTTGTACATATTGTCCCCAGAGGAGTAGCCAAAGCTATTCTACTCTCTACTCATCAACCCTGGCTTGGCAGCCTTGGGGAAGGTCACTTTATTCATAAAAATGCCTCTTTGAACTCCTAAAAAGAAAAAAAAGTTGTAGCACCATGGTGAACTGTATTTAAAGGAAAAAAAAAAAATAAACCCTCGGGTATGCACTGCCCAGTCACTAAAAAGTTAGAGGCACTCGCACCCCCAGTAACAGCTCATTTTTCTCAGTGTCGCACTTCCTCTGTATTAGCATCCCTGCATCCAACCCTCCTTCTGGGAGGAGAGGCTTCTTTGACACAGCCCAAGTTTTGCTGGGGAAAAAAAGAAAATGCTTCAAGACAGTCCCATTTGATGAAATAAAAACTAGTATCTGGACCTTTGAGAAGCCTGCTCACTTCTACACTCCTAGAGGATGTGGTATAATATTATGCCTATTCTTAACTCTGCCCCTCTGGACCTGACGGGCCAACACCACATTCCACACAATCACCTTCCTGTCGGACTGTGAAGGCGTAGGTATTCTATAGGAGAGGCCACCCCTCTTGGGCCTGGACATTACAGGCAGCATCTGCCCATATTTTCTCTCGTGTGCATACGGTCAACACCCTGAGCTTACGGAGGTGAGCTCTAGAGGACAATGCACAGGAGGCCAAGACCCTCTGCTGTCACTACGACAATCTGGCATTTTTATCTGGACTCCATTTAATTGGGAAGGGGGTTGAGAGGAGTCAAGGGCAAGGGCTAGGGGGTGGGGCAGGGTGAAGGGGGCAGCAACTAGTTTAGCCCCCGCCCCCAAACAACCCCAAGTTGTTGCTTAAAAATCAGGCGGAAGGAAAGAAAACAAAAATCTGACATCTGCCAAAAACCGATAACAAGTCCCTTCTTGGGATGAGCAGTTTAGGTGGATCTCTGGTGTTCCAAGACCCTGATGTTTTCTGTGACAGGTGACGGGAGGAGACTGTGCTATAATGTCAAAAGCATCGCCAGGAGGAACAGTAGGATTGCCAAAAGGCGGCTGGGTATCCTTGGTGTTTGTGCCGCGTTCTCTCCGCGGGATGGCTCGGCTGACTCATGTACGGTGTCATCTGTTCAAATAGAAAGCACACATTCCAATGAGATTTCACATCCTTAATAACACTCTTGCAGTAGCCTGCTGTTAACAGACCTCGCCACCCTCTGCAAAGTAGGGTAATGAACCTTGTGCCACCATTGACTTTCATGTCTGCATAATCACTCATTATTTACAGCAAACAAAGGAGAGGCGGGGAAAATTGGACTTCCTTCACAATATTTATACCCTGCCTTAGAACCAAGGGGAAAACTGTGCACACCACCGTATAATATTTGCTGCAGAAGCTACTCTGGTTTGCTACCAGTCAGATGCACTTTGCACAAACTGTGGAGAGCACCTTTAAAACTGAAGTACTGTGAGAGGAAGTAAGGCACTGGAAGGGAAGGGAAGAGTTATGTGGGCATATTAGTGGTTAACCAGACTGGGTGGCTCATTCTCTTCCTTCTAGGCATCCCACGAGATCGAGGTTGAATGTTTGGTTGTTGCTGCCTATGTGTATTTTCAGATGTGAAATATTAAATGTCAAGACAACAGTGTTTTAAATAAACTATCTATAATACCCAGGAAACTTCAGAAATCCCGTACCCACTGGGCTGCCTACAATTAGGAATCAATTACGCTGCTATTTCTATTACAGGCCCTGCATCTCCCGGATTAAATTACTTGAACTTGACTATTCTTATTTTTATCAGACTGAGGCTTGGCACATAAATTATCAGTGTGGATGCAAATTTCCCTCTAAATAAAATGGATTAAGTGAGTTAAGCTTCTTTTATTTAGCTGTAAAGTGTTCTACGAGGCTGCCTCTGACTCTGGATGGCCTCCCCGATCTGCATGATTAACAGGCTTAACTTCGAAATGGGAACTTTGCAGTAATTAGTGCCCAAAGATAGATTGGAGGCTTGCCCATGAGCCGTACGGTTCTCTAATGTGCCCGGCCCATCTCCTTCCTCCCGTCTGGTCTGGCTTATGCTTTTAGCCCAGATGACCTCTGGACATGTTTTTGGAGCTGACAGTTGGCCTCTGAGCAGATTTCCTTTCGGCATCAGGGGGACTTCCCCTGGGGACGCAAGAATTGCTACTTGCGATCTGCTGACTGGTCAATCAGAGAGAAAGAGAGAGAGAGAGAGAGAGAGAGAGAGAGAGAGAGAGAGAGAGAGAGAGAGAGAGAGAGAAGTAACAAGTGAGACTCCAATATTTGTTCTCAAATATGAAGGCCCCACAAGATGATCCCTGACACCCTTTGGTGACCTACTTTGTGCCTCTTAATAGATTGTCTGTTACTTTAACCCCATGAATGTCACATGAAGGGTACATTTTCTTACTGGGGAGAGTCATACTCTCTATTATCTGTCCTAGAGGGATATTCTCTCTCTCTCTCTCTCTCTCTCTCTCTCTCTCTCTCTCTCTCTGGCTCACACTCTCTAGAAGTTTCCACTCATCCCCATCACGTCCCATGTGAACTAAGTGACGTGTGTTCTCGGAATTAAGTCTTCTGCCCGAGAGGGGATCCTGTCATTTCAGTGGGTCTTCGTGGAGGAGCCCCAGCAGCCCTTTGTTAAATCTGTTCTCCTTTCCAGGACTTTAGCAAACCCAGAGAGATTGCTTTTAGCTTAGGAGACTAAAAAAAGGTTAGGGATGGAGAACAGGAAGGTAAATCCCGCCCAGCGTAGGAATACATGTGGGCCCTCATCCTTTCTCTGCTCCTTCCCAACCCTGGCAATGCATTAATTAAATCTGTAGTTAACAGGAGGCAGAAGTAAAGGCCCCTAATAGCCCTGAAATTAAAATCCAAATCACATTCTTAAGAGCACCAATATGGTGTCAATCAAAACAATGGAGCACTTCAGGCTTAATTATAAAGGAACCATAAACCCTGAGGATTCCACAGCTCATTTTGAAACATCACTTATATTTATACACCTGAAATTACATCACCTACTGGGGTTCTTCTCCACCCTTCCTGAACAATATATCACTCAATCTTTCACCTGGCGAAGCCCGGCGATGTCTGGTTAAAAGACAGCCAAGCTGCATTTCTATGCTAGGGGCAAGTATGCAGGGTGGGGCTTCGACACTTTACACCCCTTGCAGTGGCTCGGCAAAGCTAACCATCGTTCCAGGTTCACTCAGCTCAGGGTACAGTGAAGGAACTTTGCAGAATGACTGGTGTTCTTCTAAGTGAAGTTACGTTTGAATAGACCTTTCAAACCTTGCGTGGCAGATAACCTTTGGAATCAGCGTTTCTGAGAGCTGTGGGGTCCATTACTTTAGCCTCACATATATTCACCTACCACACACGTCATGATAAGGGTACGTTTGCTCAGTGGGGAGAGCCACATTTCCCTGTGTTTCCCTCAAATGAGAAGACCCACTGCATGGTCTTGTTCCTACAATATGATGTTCGTGATCGGGATTCTACAAGGCACGCTTTGATTAAAACGGATCCTTGATGGTGAATCTATACAATCACCACCGCCACCCGCACCCCTTACCCCTGGCATTTAATAAGAAACTGGACATCATTTGGATAACTTGGGAGGAAATTTCAGAATTCTAAGTTGAAGCTCCTAAGTAGAAAAAAAAAATCTCTCCTAATGGAAATTAAACCTACATATGAGAGCTTATTACTACTTGTAGTAGTGAGTGTGGCTTGGCAGAAGAAAATGTTCCTTTTTAGAAGCCAAATGGAGCCTTGCCTCTTAGTTACAGGATTCCGCCACACAGGGGTTTCAGCGGCTAACTGAGAACACTAATGGTATTTTGGAGCATGTAACGTGGCATATGTCTGCCCTGAGATCATCCTGTATCCCTGAAGGTAGGAAACTGGCAGGCAGCGTGTGCAAGCAAACAATAAAGACAGATGCATTCCACAGACAGGTGAATTAGAACACATCACTGAGAACATGCAGTAGAACCTTTCAGGCTCGCTGGGTCCCTAAAGCCTGTGTGTACATCAAGAGCTGGCTAAAGGAGACCACTGTTAATTGAAAGAGTCAACAGAGTGGGAAAAGAACGGCCAACTGTGACTGGCTGGAATTTTCTAGGAAATAAAGAGAAACACTCAAATCTGTTAACACATTCGTATTTCTGGGCATTGTGACTCAGCTCCCCTCACCTGTTAGTGAGGATGCTTGCCGGCAGTCTCTCTTTTTTTTTTTTTTTTTTTTTTTTTTTCAGAGCTGGGGACCGAACCCAGGGCCTTGCGCTTCCTAGGTAAGCGCTCTACCACTGAGCTAAATCCCCAGCCCCGGCAGTCTCTTAAGTACACACACCCACCCATCCACTAACCTACATCCTGCCAAAACTTTTCAGGCATCTATCAGTTAGTTGTATGATCATAGATCTGGGGACACTGTGAATTCCAAGTTCTGTAGGAGGAAGAAGACCTTGTTTCTTAGAAGACACTGACATACGCTTATGTGTGAGAGCTTTTTGATGTTTGCATTTTATCACTAGTTGAATTCAAAGGTGATTTTCTTAGCAACAGAATTGGCCTCAGTATGCTTCTTTATTATCAGAAGGAAAAAAAAAAGGAAGGAAGGAAAGAAGGAAAGAAAGAAAGAGGAGAAGAAGGAAAGAGGGGAAGGAGGTAGGTAGGTAGGAAGGGAGGAAGGAAGGAGGGCAAGAAGGAAGGAAGGAAAGAAGGAAAGAGGGGAAGTAGGTAGAAAGGTAGGAAGGGAGGAAGGAAGGGAGGAAGGAAGGAAGGAAGGAAGGAAGGAAGGAAAGAAGGAAAGAGGGGAGGAAGGTAGGTAGGTAGGAAGGGAGGAAGGAAGGAAGGCAGGAAGGAAGGAAAGAAGAAAGAAGGAAAGGGAAGAAGGTAGGTAAGTAGGTAGGAAGGAAGGAGGAAGAAAGGAAGGAAGGAAAGAAGGAAAGAGGGAAGGAAGGTAGGTAGATAGGAAGGAAGGAAGAAATGAAGGAAGGAAGAAAAGAGAAAGAAACAAGAAACATGAAATCTCTCATATCTCTAGACACTAGAGAGGCAATTGACATTCCCTGGAAAATAAAATTATGGAAAATGAACATCAAAATTATAGTCCTGGGCAACTTTATAGCAGGCCTAACCTGCTGGTCATTCTCTCATGACTTAGTAGCAAAGCTAAGGGAGTTCACTGTTTTCTCTGAACATCTGTCCCTCTAGGAGGGGCGAGAGGCTGTTACTATTATCCTTGCAGTGAGAGCCAAGGATATTAATTCTGACTAGCTGATTGGCCTGGGCAGGTTTCTGTGTCCACGGGAAGAAGAATGCAGATTCTATAGCTCGAAAGAGCTCCTGTTTAACTTGCCCCAGTGGTGGTCATGTCCTTAAGCTTGAAGTCTGCTCCCTTGAAACATCACAGCAATGCTTCTGGTTTTTCAGGACACAATTAAAATGTCTCCTATCAGCACTCACTTCTTACTCCTGTCTAAAGCGGCCAACTGATCTCTGGGGAGACATTAAGGCCTCCGAATCTCATTGTACACACCTCTCATTTATGCCTGCCTTAAGAAAAAGACACTAGTGTGTGGGGGAGGAGGCCTGACTCTTCCTGGCATCTATGGCAATAAAGCTATCGTATGTCCTGACATGGGCACTTACTCAGGCTAAGTTTCCCTAAGGCTCATGGACTGTTATCCCCATAACAACACTCAGAGGATGAAGTGGACTAAAAACCTCTCTAGTTTCCAGAACTGTAACAAAAGGAAAGTCCTACTACAAAACTAAACAAACAAACAAATGACATGGAGACTTTATCATATGCATAAAGGGACTCACATCTCTTGGTGAGGAGGAAATGGTTTTATTTCTCTGTAGCTCTAAGATGGTCATGAGAGATGGATGAAGAAAACTGTTAAGATCTACGTAAGTGGATGGTAGAAAGGAAGACCGGAGCTTCTACAAACTGGCCTGCCACCCAACAGAATGGGTCTGGTTGTGTTCAAAAGCCAGCATAAATTCATAAGCAAACGAACGGCTCCTCCCAGTCTACACCATCCACAGTAGGCTACACTCTAAGTGGTTACATGATTTTTTTTTTCTTGAGACAGGGTTTCTCTGTGATTAGCCCTGGTTGTCCCGGAACTCACTTTGTAGACCAAGGTAGCCTCAAACTCACAGAGTAAATGAATATGGTTGGGCCCTTTGCTTTTTTTCACCCTACTGAGGAAGTTTGACTATGCATGTCAGTGGCATTAAAAAATATATATATATCTTTAAAGCTTGTTTTGTCTGTACTCAAGGGTTACTCCGGCTCAAGGAGATCCTGTGTCTAATTGTGGTGGCTACAGGATTGCACGTCTCCAGATCAACCATTATCAACAATAGGTAAATAATACTGAAGGGAAACACTATTTTTAGATTTCATTGATGCACATAAGTGCTAGAGAAGACTAAAGATGTCAAATCAGTCCCTATATTGTGCAGTGGTCTTACTGCTTTTATCCGTGGATTTGGATATGGCGGGGGGGGAGAAAATTTCATAAATATGTACCATAGAAATATTTTATCTGGTATGAAACCTGGCCTTACTGTGCACCGTGATCCACCGACACGCGTGAGGATGTGGTAGGAGGCAGTGGGATTTTAGTATTCTGGTAGGGCTTCTAATATTAGAAGAACTGCTTCCAATGGGACCCATGTCCAAGAAAGAAAAGTTGTACTCTGTCTAGCATGCACTACACAAAAAAATACTGGAAGAATGAGATAGAAGATAAGTAATATTAGCAAGCAGCTAGCAATGGGCGGGAGCGGAAACAACAAGGGGCGCATGCACACATGCAGAGAGGAAGAAAAGGAGAACCAGGACGAAAGCATCGGGAGAGAGACGCGCCGGTTAACAAGAGATTCTCTAAGCATACTAACCTGCTGGTTCTAATGAATTTTCTACTTTGTCGTTAACATCGAAAACACGATCATGAACACCTATAGTTTTCATACAGCTGTCTATAACGGAAATAGAGATAACAGCCAAATATGTTAGTGAGGACACCCTTAAACCCCCACTTCCTCCTTTTTCTTTCTCTCTATCGTCTCCTTTTATCAATGAAGAGGTTGCTTTTTTTTTTTTTTTAAACAATCCAGGGCACGTATCCATGTGCCAGTATCGTTCCCGTTTGCTGTGCACAGACAACAGTCTTTGGAGAAACAACAAGTTAGCAACTGCTGGGTACTTCGATCCATGAAATAAAAAAAAAAAAGCATCGTGAAGAATGAGGGGAAATACGATGGGAAAACTCAAATGTGGATGTGGATATACATAACAGGGATCACACAAGTCTTGACAGTAAAAAAAAAAAAGAAATAATAATAAAATAAAATAAGGTGAAATCAAATTTTACCGCTGTGAACCAGACCATAGGAAGAAGCATGCGCAGTGATGGGGACCCTCGGAAGCTCTTTCTAGGAACTTACTTGTTGGCCTCACAAAGACTTTGAGCTTTAGGCAGGATCTTCTTCCATTGTCTGGGATTGCAGAGGCTGTGGGTAAGGCAAAGAGAGAGGGCGAAAGAAAAGGGAAAGAATAACAACTCATTATTCCTTGTTTTACACATGCAAATCAATGCTCCACTCATACTCTGGCAGGACATAGGCTTGTCTGCATCTTGTCCCGAAGTTAAAACAAATGATACTTTCCAGACTGAGCTAAATGCTACAGGAGTCACTCTCATATTCCTCTCTCTCTCTCTCTCTCTCTCTCTCTCTCTCTCTCTCTCTCTCTCCTTTCCCTCAAAACAATAAATGAAGAATCACGCAGGAATGTGGTAATCTATAGGAAAATGCTTAGGACTTCAATTTCAAAGGCACTTCCCCCTCACTTGATCTGCTATCAATTTTCCCTAAATCGGGAGGATAATGCTTCAACTCTCTTGCTTCGGGAACAGCCGCTCAACCACAGGAGAAAGAGCCTAGTGGATCCCCACAGTGAGAGTGCTGTCAAAACCAGTAACAGACAAGTTACAAGGAGGACTTCAACTTGACCTACTTCTGCTGGGGAAGGCAGGGCTTTGTCTGTCCTGAAAGCTTGCCTGTCAGTGCTCCCCAGGTAATTCAATTAGAGGTTTTCCCCGGGATTCGTGTCTGTGCTTTCTATATGACTGGCTGAGCCCGGCAAGTCCACAATGGTATTGTAAGCACAATATGTTATTGAGAAAGCACAGCGTTGTACCAGTGCATTTATCTTCTTTTAATTTTCCACAGAGAAGGATGAAATTAATAAAGTAGGTTTACTAAAAACATGGCAACATGTTTCAAGTTGTAAATCATCTGAGGAAGAGACCTTTCTCCTCCTCGGGATAAGACCATAAACTCTCCCTACTTTTTAAGATTATCTGTGCTTGGTACACTCGCAGAGTGATGTCAAAAGGATTTGGAGAGCGGTCAGACCATCAACAGCCACACGCGTTTACTAGTGTTCTCTAGAAATGACAAAAATCACAAAAATGAGAGCCACATATTTCCTTCCCTGGGACTTGCTTCAAGTAGTTTCTTTGTTCAGAAAAAGGCAGCTGACATCAATCAAAATGCACATGGCTTAAAATTAGTTGGGTAATCCTGAAAGTGACAGAGAGAGAGAGCCAGCATTTCACATGCCTCCCCTCTTTTCTACCTTCATGTTATTCTTCATGAGGAGCTCAAAAAAAATTTTTTTTTGCTCATTTTGAGTCAAGAGAGGAGCTCCAAACTTCTGCATGAACTTCCTTATTTATGGAGTCACAGATTCATGCAAATCTCCTGCAGAACTCAATCGTCCAACAGCCAAAGGACATCAGACACTCAAGGACCACCACTGTCACTGTTCAACACCTGCTGGAACTCTTGAGACAGACTACAGAGAAAAGATGTTTCTGGCCCTCTGTACCTCTCTTGGTCCCCCTGACAAGCAGTTAAGAACTGTTAACAGCTGGCTTGGCCGTAGGCTCCCATTAAATCAAAGTTGGGAAGACTCCCCCTACTGACATTAGCAGTAACTAGTGTGTTATTTAGGGCACAATATTTTGCTCTCTGCTTTGATCCAGGAAATGGCCTTGCTTCCTATGAACCTATTCTGCAAACGCACGAACCACAAATACAGCACACGCAGGTGACTCCAGTTCCTTACAAAGCCCCTGGGGTCTTAGTCACGAGAGGCGGTGGGGGAACTGCCATCACACACACTTCAAACTCTGTGAGCTTGGGCCACATTCGAGTGACTGATTTTAACATGATAGTTCAAGATAGGTAGGCTCAAAGCAGTGTCAAATGTATAGTTGTTTTTGTGAGGGTTTTGGGTCGTGTGTGTGTGTGTGTGTGTGTGTGTGTGTGTGTGTGTGTGTGTTTATTTAATGGATGTTTTTCAAACTTTTATTAAGAAAAATAAATCCAGGACATTAAGTGATTGCATGATGTATCAGAGAAACTAGACAGAAGCCAGTGATGAGATCTGAGAGAAACTAGAGCTGTGTCTCACCAGCTCACACACAGGGACATGAGCCTCCTTGGCTACTGAATAGACTGACTTCTCCTGCGAACTAAAGATACCAGATGTACTTCTATACAACGGAACTTACGAGGCTTGCTTCCCACCAGTCTTTCCCTCCTCGGTTCCTCACCTATCGCCAGGAAAGTTCTAACAGTAACTCAGTAACGGGACTGACCCTGTGTGAAGCTGTCTGAGTCCTTACTTTAATCCTCTGAAAGACTTGTGCACAAAGAATATTCATACACGATGTACTTTGTGAATTCGTGTGCACAGTACAGTAGCTTGACTCTATCCACGGAATTTAATCATAACTCTATAGCATGGCCAACCTAAGAAGTAGCCTTTGCTAGGCTGTAATCATCCAACTTCCTAATTTTCCACACTAAAACAAAAAGACAAACACACCCTTAAAAACAGTAATAAAGAAATAAATGAAAACATACAGCACATTACCAAGATTCCTTTTATTTATTAAACGTTTTTAAACAGTGAGGCCATAGGTCACTCCATGTTAAGTTTGTGGTTTCTGCACCCCGCACTCCTTGGCTTTCAGATGGTGAATACATTATTCCACCTTAAATACAGATGGTTATCCATTTCTTGGAGGACAAGAGGTTGTTTTACTCATCGCAAGGAAACAGAAGGCCAAGGGCAGAGCACCAGAAACCACAAAACAACATAGCAATTAACATATGTAAGGTTCCCTTACATCAATGTAGAAATCACGTCCTCTCAAGCTCACTTACAAACAAAAGGCAGAGCTACTGGTAAGAGTAAGGAAGAGAACTGTTGAGAGGGAGGGGATGTTAGCACCTCAAACTCCAGGGAAACATCATTTATAGGAGCCACAACTAACTTCGGTTTAAGAGGTCTATATGAAATGTTATAGATAAATTATAGCTATAGGCACACTTATCACACCTTGTGCTGTCTTCTTAAAAAATAATCCAATAAAACAAACAAACAAACAAACAAACAAACAAACAAAAAGCGTAGTCAACACCAAAAACTGGCGGTGAAGAGGACCAAAGCGTATTATATATTCCTGCGGCGTCCTCTACCATTTCGAATTCATTTACAATCCCTGCTCCGCGTCAGCATCTTTATGAGGTGCTGTGGGTAGTAAGAGGTCTGAGACACAGTTCCCGCCTTTGCGGTGCATGCGCACAAGATGTGGCATACATACTAACTGGACTTGAGGGTGCTGAGGTGGTCGGGTGGTAAACTGAGGCTCACAGGAGGAGCCGGCCCAGCATCATGCAGGGTGCTAGCTTCTTATGGGGTCGGGGGGTTGGATCAGAAGCTTTATGGGTCCCCAGGAGTCAGTCGGGGCAAGAAGAATAAAAGAATTAAAACACCCATCCCTCGATTCCCAAATCAGAGATATGGTGACCCTTGAGTTATGCACCAGAACAGGCAAATAACCCTGCACTTGTCTCATAAAGACACATAGGCTTTCTAATAGAAAACTTGAAATAGTAAAGTGTTAAGATAAATTCGCATTCCTTTACCCCTTTTGCTAAGGGATAGGCACGTTTGGGGTTGAGAAGTTAGGAGCAGGGAAAGAGGAGTCATTAAGACAAGCAAAGCTCCTCATCCTCCCAACTCAGTAACTCTTTTATGAACCTGTCCACAGCCCCGCCCCTGGAAAGTACCAGGCAAAAGATATATAATGGGAGACAAGCTGGGACCCTCTGCTTCTCCAGCTTTAGAATGCATACAATGCTGCTATGGCCACGAGGGCCCTGACTTCACTTATAACCTCAGAGGCCCAAAGTTCAACCAATCCGGGAGCCTTGGTGTTCAAATGTGCTTGGCTCAGCATTTAGTCAATGTGGCACCTACCAGGGACACTGCGCTCCTGGCCCGCGAGTTAGTGCTTGTAAGTGGTAATATTTAATGTTGCAAGTACGATATTCACATCTCAGGCCACCAAAGGTCTATCGATGGAGATGTATAACAAGCGTGCACTGGCAACAGGTTGACGTGGGCAGCTTCTACAAGAGTTCCCACTAGGCTTCTAGGCCGTCCCCCAACATCCCGTCCCTTGAGGGTGGGTTGAGTTTGGTTTTCTTGCCCCTAATGAACAGGACACAGCGGACGTTAGGACTCGTCGCCTCTGTGATTGTGCTGTAAAAGCCGCTGACCTCTCTCTTGGTCACCCGTGAAGCCATGTGCCACACTGGGACACTCACACTGGAGGGACCCAGGCAACAGGGAATGATCACGAGAACAGGAGAAATTGATGAGCCTTAGAAAATGCACCGGAAAGTGAGGCTTGCTAACAGTCACATGAGTGTCTGTGACAGAGGGGTCCTCCTTAGCCGAGCCTAGAACTCACTGTGGCTTTGTGAGCTGAACCTGGATCGCTGACTCTCAACAGTGTGGCTGTCTTAGACACAAACCCCCATGAGACCCCAGGTTTCTCATGGCAGCATCTTCTGCTCGAGGCCAGCCAAGCCCATACGTCATAGAGCTGCCCACTCCCACGCTGCTGTTCTGCCAGGACGACTGGATCACTTTCTAGATTGTACTTCAAGTTACCATTACGGGGTCTCTTGAGCTAATGTGAGAGACTGGAACTGCTAAGACGCTGTTAAAGAACCTCGGCTTCTGCTCCAGCATCTGAAGACCGTTTTTCATCTTCCAATTCCATGCAACCCAGTTTGATTTTCCTCCATAAGGAAAAAAAAAAACAACCTGTACTATTCCTTGAAATTAGCGTGATGCCTCAGCTCAACTCCAAGTGACCGGGGTTGGGGGGGGGGGGGGGTGGATGAGTTCTGAAACCAAATGTGAACTCTTGGATCATAAGAGAGACTGTTTCTCAGCAAATCTGGGGAACGGAACAGAAGGGTGAGTTTTAAAAGCATCTTAAGTAAAGGACTTAAAAACTATTAAAAGTTCTCTGATTATTCAAAAACACCTATTAGTGATAGTATACACGTCGCCACATTAAACATCAACAATGTGGATGTCGAGGCTCCTCTGAAGTCCTTGGTAATCAAAACGAATCTTCTCTGAGACCCAAAGCCTGTCAGAAGGGGAGGACTCTCAGTTCTGGTTTCTTTCAAATTTTCATGTCCAATGCTGTGCTCCTCGGTCATTTACCATCTCTGTCTGACTTCACTCAGCCCCTGACTGTAATTTCAAAGGCCACAGTCTCCCTTTCTGAATCCATGTTAATCTGGGAAATTCTACTTCTCAGTTCAGGCAGCCACTTTCTTTCAAGGCTTGAGTACGTGTGTGAGCATGAAAGGGGCAAAGGAGCCGTTTGCCACAGGTCCTGGGCTCTCAGTTTGAGCAGTTAAAAGAAAAGATAGGGGGTTGGGGATTTAGCTCAGTGGTAGAGCGCTTGCCTAGGAAGCGCAAGGCCCTGGGTTTGGTCCCCAGCTCCGAAAAAAGAAAAAAGAAAAAAAAAAAAAAGAAAAGAAAAGATAGGTTACTAGCTGTTGGCGGGACACAGCTTTTTCTCTGTAGGCTTTTCCATGCAGTTTAACATAGGACACAAATATATGCAAATTAGATAGGTAAAGCCAAAATTATGCACTATCCATTCAACAATAAATGTAAAAAGAAAAAAAAAATCCCATTGAAATCCAGAGTGGTACTGGAAAGGTCTCTCAGAACTTAAGGAATGAATAAAATCCATTCTGCATATGTGGGGAGACGGTGGGGGACAGAAGTGGTGGGAACCAGAGAGAGATTAAACAGAACCATATGCTCGTCTCCGAAAATGGTTACCAGATACACAAAGTGTAAAACGACCAACCAAACAAAAAAACAAGCTACGCCTCTTCTTGGGGAAGAATAACATTTCAATAATTTGCAACTAGCTACCTGTCACACACACACACACACACACACACACACACACACACACACACACACTCAATTATCTTATTAAAAACAAAACCATCTGGCAGTTAGGATGGAGAATATCTCACACCTATTATGGACCAGACTTAAGAGAGAAATTTGTGTGACCTGAGCTTGAACTCAGGGCCTTATGCACGTTAAGCCAGTGTTCAACCCGTGAGCTGTACCCCTACCCCAAAGGCCACATCATTTCAGTCACAGTGTTTGGTTTGTGGTGCTCACACCACAAGAACAACCATAGGAGCTGCCTAATTGGCCAACGCATTTCACCTCTTGAAGCCACAGTGTCTCAGGACTTATGTCACGGACGAGTCAAGAGCAAGGTCCACATGTAAAAACCGGAAAGGAGGTTACTGGGTCTAGAGACCTTGGAGACATTAAAATCGGCGGACACATATTAGATTCTTCAATATAGCCCTAGGAAGAGAGTTTTTATTCTAACTGGAAGGTGGGAAGGAATGTTGTTTCCCACAATATAACAAGAAAGATCTAAAAAACACATTCTCTAAGTTAAACCTTGGTTTGTACAGCAGGAGGCTGTAGGGGAAAAATAATTAGAGTAAAGTTCAGGGTAAAGGAAGGAAACTAAACTCCAGCTGGGCAGCTCCTGAAGAAAGAAAGTGAAGGGGAAAAGAAGGCTCCGCCCATCTCAACACTGCCCTTGACCTGACTTCCTTACCCCTTAGGCCAACTTCTCACCACAATGTGGTAGGCAAATTCCTGCAGCCAAGTCTCAGTAGATCAATTACTGTTCTTAGAAAAAAATTATTGACAAAGGCAAGATCTGTTCCACTGATCTCTGGAAATAAATAGGTCAAAATTATCCTTGTGTACACATTTATATGATATGAAAGCAAATTTCTACTGGACTTTCAAAGTTCAGTGACAATCTGTTCCTACTACAGAGGGCCTTCAGCACCCCTTATGTAATGGTCTTTACTGAATTATAAGCAAAATAATAATAATAATAATAATAATAATAATAATAATAATAGTCATCTGGAGTTTGGAATATTATTTTTAAATGTCTCTAAAAGAAGCATTTCAGTTTAAGGAAAGTTTGTTTTAAAACAGTTTAACTAGCTCCCAGTCTGGGGCTCTAGACTTTAGCTTCCCTCGGTGAATAAAAAAATCCACTTGGCCACAGAAGGAAAAGGTGGAAAATACAGCATTTAGATAATTACCTTTTAAAATCACTAGCCATGATGGAACTATTCCTGTCATTGTTAGCTATTTGTCTGAGGCCACTGAGCAACTTTGGGCAGTTATAGTGAAGCTGGTTTTCTCTCAACAACTAGTGTCTCAGCCAGTCTCAGAAGGAGCCTACTCCAGGCCTCAGCCTTTAAGGGGCTGTCCACACCCAAAGGTGGGATGCTTCTCTCCCTCTGCCTTGTGGTAACTTCGGTGAACCTCCTATACCAGATAGGCATTATCTCATAGTGATAATCGAGCAAAAGCAGGATGAGCAGAGCCATTAGAAAAATATCCTGCAGCTAGAAGCAGGCAATGATGGAAATGACAACAACAAGAGAGTCTAGATAGAAGGCCAGAGTACCTGGCATCTCACAAGAGGGATGAGTTATACTTCTTCTCTGCAAGTCCCTTAGATACCTATCACCTCTCAATGCATCCATCCATCCATCTATCCATCCATCCACCCACCCACCCACCTACCCATCCATCCTCCATCCATCCATCTATCCATTCATCTATCCATCCATCCATCTATCCAGCCATCTGTCCATCCATCCACCCACCCATCCATCATCCATCTGTCCATCCATCCAACCATCCATCCATCCACCCACCCACCCATCATCCATCCATCCATCCATCCATCCATCTATCCACTTATCTATCTACCTACCTGAGAGACTGTTAGCACAGGTCCCTCTAAGCATTCACTGGATTAGCAGGAGGAACGCTACTCTAGAGAAGCACTAATTTAGTCATTTATCTGACACGAGTCAAAGACATTCTCACAGCAGTGCTACTTCTTGAGCGTCTTATAGCTCCTCTCATCCAGACACCTGTGGTAAGGGTGCTAGGAGAACAGGGTTTAGTGATTTGAACGCAGGCCCAACGACGCTCAGCTTCCACTCAGATTCATGCCTCCTGACCTTTCCTTGTGGCACTGAGCCAGCTGCGTAATCTGTCCCGGTGAGCCTCCCCTTCTCGAGAGATTCAGTTATGACCCATGTTAGAGGGAATGTAGCTTTGGAATTCACTTGGAAGCTCAGGTGTTCCAACCCTACAGATCTAGAATATTATTTCACCAAAGACTCATGGCTACCAATTTGCTTTACTCCTTCCTTAGCACAATACTAATTTATTTACTCTGTGTCTGTCTTCTGTCTGTCTGTCTGCCTCCCCACCCACCCCACCCCCACCCTCTGTGTGCCACTGTGCACTAAAGATATGGGGAATGCTTAGAGAATGAGAACCAGCAGTAAAGAGCCTCTCGCTTTGGGTTCCTTTATTTATTTCCAATCCATTTTAAGTTTGTGAGCATGCTACTAAATTAGGGGCAAACGAAAGTTGGAACTATGAATTCCCCAGAGGACCAGCCAGGCTGGGCACTAAGGTTGCCTGTGCACTTGAAAGGCACCAGAGAAATCAGCTGAAAGTGTCAGACACAGACACCTCAGCGTGGCCTCATCTGCCCTGGGCGCTGGACTGCATTGTCAAAACCCTTTTGTAAAATCTTGGCGACTACCTAACGGTGAATTCTTTCCTTATTTTTCTTCACCAGCAGGCCATGTTCTCCACACCTATTGCTCCTGATGGGAATAAAGGTAATATAGGCAGGAACACCCAATGGTTTGAGCAACAGGCTGCTGATGAAACTCAAGTCAAGGGCGTTCTCTCTGACAGGCTAATTTTACCTAGGAGGGAATTGTTTACAGGCCAAGATGGCAGTTTATTTAACAACAACACCAAAGCTTGACTGGGTGGGGTTTTTATGTTGACATAGTAACAAATATCAAAGCCTAGAGTCTAAGCTCTAGTTTGCTCTGGTTGTCTGTTCATGGAGGCATTTCCGGTAAGGATGGCTGTCTCCTCGTCTGGCAGCTCACAGCAGAGCAGCTATGGGCTTTCATCCTCTGGTTCTGCCTTGACTTTCTTCTCTATCTCCCCCTCTCTTTCTCCTTAAGATGAGTCCTGACAACATTACCTCCAATAAAATCTTCTAACTCACGTGACCTTACCCGTACTTCTCAAAGATGTATCCCCTGTCTCAGCTGCTCTCCTCGGATCTCACAGCATCTGTGTCTGTCTCCTTCAGAATGTATACATAATCCCTTCTGTGGTTCTGTGTTACATTAGGACAGGATATTGAATTTTTTCTCTGTTATTTTCTCTGTATTGACTCCTTTCTCAGTTGAGATGCAGTCCCACAAGAGCAGGTATTTGGAATTGTGGCGCCTACCACGTTTGTTCACAGTGAACACTCACTGCAGATATGAAGATGACGGTAGGGGTTAACAAAAACTTAGTCTGCAGCAAAGCAATGCCCTGGTCATCCATGAAGCAAAATAGTAAAGAGAAAAAAGGAGGAGGGGGAGGGAGGGACTGTAGTAAACATTCTCTGAATAAATTACAGAAGAACAAATCCTGCCTTCCGGATTGCGCCTCTCCTTAGCTACACACTGTTTTTTTGTTTTGTTTTGTTTTTGTTTTTGTTTGTTTGTTTGTTTAAGGAATGATCTCAAAATCTACAATATAGCCAGCGACTACAGAGATGCACGGAATTCAAATAGGTAGGGTGTTAAGCTCTCTAAGTGTGTGATCCCAAGAAGTAAATGAAGGGTATCTTTAAAGACAATTGTGCGTTGAATCTAAAGGATAAACTGGGTAGAAAGAGGTCCCAGGTTCTTCTAGTGAGCAGAGGAATAGAGCAAGGTGCATGTAGAATCCAGTTGCTGTGCACTTCTTGAAAAAACATCAAAAGCAAAGTCGATCCTGGGTGACACAGGCCACAGCTGAGAGGTCAGCCTGGTTGTACTCGCTGAGAAGCATCAACAAGATAGTCCAGATATCACATCCGGGTGTAACCTCAGGAACCTGTAACGACCCTTTAATCTATTACACAGTCACACACGCACACTCACACACACTCACAGGCACATACATTCACACACACTCACACACACTCACACACACTCACACACACTCACACACACTCACACTCACACACACACTCACACTCACACACACACTCACACTCACTCACACTCACTCACACACACTCACACTCACACACACACTCACACTCACTCACACACACTCACACACACTCACACTCACTCACACACACTCACACTCACTCACTCACACTCACACACACACACTCACACACACACTCACACTCACTCACACACACTCACACACACCCCTTACATGACTCTTTAGGCGGTACACACCTATCAACTTAGTATTTAAGAGGCCAAGAAAGAGAGCCTGGAATTCAAGGTCACTCTTGGCTACACAGGGAGTTTAGGCCATTAAGATCCTGTCTCAAAAATAAAAACTAAAATAACAAAAACCATGTGCAAATGGGGAAAATTATTTAGAGTTGTGACAAACTGAAATCTTAGGCTTAAACGGTCTAAGATGGGGAAGCCAGACAACTGAATATATTTTCAAATGTGTCAGAGCACATGAGATATTTTCCAACATGAAATCATTAAGAAGACATATGCTAGTTTTGCCCATGGAATAAGATTGGGAAGAATTATTTTTTCACAATTTTATTAACTTTGAAATAAAACAACAAACTTTAAATCCAAAGCTATACTCTAAATTTTATATGAGGAAAAGCTCCCTTTCTGGCTTGGCACTGGGCACAGGCCTAAAATCTCAGAGGCCTTGCGTCTGAGGGGAAATGACTGCTTCAAGTTCAAGGTGTCAAGTCTGTCAGGACTACTTGGTCTCAGTCTCAAAAACACAAGAAAGTAAATGAAAAAGAGAAAGGGCCTGAAGAGATAGCTTAGTGGGCAAAGGTTCTAGACACTATACAGGCTCAATGACCTCAGTTCAATGCCTGACACCCACAGGATAGGAGAGAACCAACTCTCACAAGTTGTCTGACCTCTACATATGTGTCGTAGCATACGTTCTCCCTCCTCTTCATTGTGTGTGTCTGTGTGTGTGTGTGTGTGTGTGTGTGTGTGTGTGTCTCAAAGTGTAATATTTTTTTTAAATAATAAAAGTTCTTTTCCTGTCTATGAAGAGGTCATGCTGCAATTGCCTCTGAGGAGGTTGGACTGTTACCTACAGAGAAGCATTCGGTGGTCAGTCAACTGAAAGCTCTCTCTGTTTTTCTCTCTTCCCCCATCCAGCTCACTATAGGTCCCAGTGTGACTGACTGGCTTGTTTTTCAGTTTTTATTCTAATTCCCAATTAAGTTGGGAGCTCCAAAAGGTGAGACCAGTTTGGTAGTGTTGTGTATCTGACCCGGGGTCTATTTTATCATACGCCAGGAAGTTTCTGAAACCTAGCACAGTACCTGGCATAAAGCATGCATTCCCAAAGTATTTCTAAGGGAACGAGAAAATACATGAAGTAAAAGCCGAACAAATCATAAAAGGCTGTCCATGTGTTCAAAGCCCCGGGAGCTTGAGACGAATCTGCTGTGCTCCACTCTCTGCTAATATTACTTTTATGTCCTCACGAACCTACGCGAGCAATCTCATCAACGGTAAGATGAAACCTTCTCCCACCTCATTGCTGCCTCCGACTTTTGGAGAGATTGATGGACTGACTGCTTTGCCAGGAAGCCTAGTTTAGCAAGCTGATAACGCACAGATATTAGCAATACGGATGATAATAGGTGATTAAACAGGAATCATAACTTTAATATGAAGTATGTTAAATAAGTCACTTTTTAGGGAGTTTAGTATACAAAGCTTGCAGAAAGGAAAAAAGGATTAGGATCCTTCAGATTATGTTTCTCTTTCTCTCTTTCTTTCTCTCTTTCTTTCTTTCTTTCTTTCTTTCTTTCTTTCAGTATTTTTAAGGTTAACCTAAAACAAGCATTCTGTATAGTTATGTTTATTAATTTATATGTACTTGTAACAACTATGGCTAAAGACAAGGCCCTCAAATATGGGAGGAAGAGGGGCTGGACATGGGAGGGGTAGGAAGGAAAACTTAATTATATATTAAATTTTTAAAAAATCATTAAAAAGAAAAATGAGTATTCTCGCCGTTGATGGTGACGTGTTAATAATTTTCAAGGCAATTGTTTAATACCCATGTGCTGTTCGTGTCTTAAGGAATCGTTTCTGTTTCAATGTTGGCCCCACGTGTTGCATGAAGGGTATTTGTTGAACTCTGTGTCATTTGGGGGAGACTTTTACATTTCCTCTGTTTTGTGGAAGAAAACTCCTGGGTCAACTTATCTTTTTAATCTAAGAGGTCTCCGTTGAAATTGGCTTTGAAGTTTGTTAATTACGAAACTCAACAGGGGTTTTTCCTAATGTGGTATAAGTCATATTTCTTTTCATTAACCTCGGTTTTGGAAGAGATTAAAAAGTCTGAAAAGAAACAACTTAAAAACGGAAGAAAAAGCTGCTTCCCCCGCCCCACTCGATCCCCTCAGACACTTCAACTGCAACTTCCCCCACACTGTCTAATTGCAATCTGTGGCTTTGGGAAGGAAAGTCCTGTGCTACGTACGCACCGTGAGTGAACTTCCCAGCTCCACCATGTTCTGGGGAGATGAGAGATCAGATCGGCACATTTTCCCCCCACTTTCTGTACTGGGAAATTTTATGTCAACCTGAGTTACAAGGAAGTCAGGATTCTGAAGGGCCATCCTGCCAGCTGCTTTCTGCAGGGCCAAGCCATCGGGTTCACAGCCTGTCTTTCTGGTGAAAAAGATCATTACCAGGCGGCTCCAGGGGGAAGGTGGCCCTCCTGTAAGTGCGCTCCTTTGTTATGAATATGGAACAGATGGAGCCAAATCTATCTGCTCTGTAGGAACAAAAACACTTACAACCCAGCGCTCTCTATTAAAGACTCTACTTAGTCCTTTATACCGGCGGCTTTCTGTGCACTGCTGTGAGGTTTTGACTTTATAGAAAACGACACTTCATGAAAGCGACAGCTCTTACTCTAAACCAAAGTGACCTAAGAAGTAAAGAAGATGAATACACGGCTTCAACCACAGGGATCCTTGGAGATATGCAGATATTCAATTAGGAGAGAGAGAGGGAGAGGGAGAGGGGGAGGGAGAGGGAGAGAGAGAGAGAGAGAGAGAGAGAGAGAGAGAGAGAGAGAGAGAGACAGACAGACAGATGGAGAGGGGAAGGGGGAGAGGGAGAGAAAGAGGGAGAGAGGAAGAGAGAGAGAGAGAGAGAGAGAGAGAGAGACACGGGGCAGAGGGGGAGAGAGAGAGAGAGAGAGAGAGAGAGAGAGAGAGAGAGAGACGGGGAGAGGGAGAGAGAGAGAGACGAGAGGGAGGAAAAAAGGAGAGAGAGAGGAAGAGGGGGAGGGCGGGAGAAGGGGGAGAGGAAGAGAGCGTTGTGTAACATTGTATCCAATTCTGGTAAATGTGTGCATTAAAACATGGAAATATAGAGGAGCGATGAAGATGTCATGTTTCCATTACGAGGATGGCATCTAATTGCTCTAGCATAATAAAGTGCCAAGATTTAATTTTCTATCTATGTCTGTAAGGCTACTAAGGGCTGTCTTGCACAAAAATAAGACTATGCACCACGAAATTACGCGGGTGAGCATAATTAGTAATTAAGACTATACCACAAGACAGAGGCTGTATGATGATCTCTGCCATGAAAAACAGTGATGCCGGCCTTTGGCGTCATGCCAGTTTGCCCCTACGCAACGGAAGCTGTTAAGAATTGCAGGTAAAACCATGCACTTATTCATCATGAGGATGAGCGGAAAGACATCCGAAGGCCACCCTTATCACGTGCTGTGGTTGCTATGTGGGTCACAGGCTTCTGGGTGTAGACACAAGACTGTACGGGCGCCTCCCATTGATGCAACGGGGCAGGGAGGGCCTGCCTCCTTTCATTACATTTATTATACAGATACATTGAAAGTCTGGCTGCCTCTTCGGAGATAATTGAAAAAAGAAATTCTGTGGCAGGATGCTTTTGATTCCGACTCAATCAAGTCTTCGGGCAAACTTCGCCCCCGCCCGCCAGTGGGAGCACAGCTTGCTTCAAGTCGTAACCTTTGTGGGAGGAAAGGAACTGGCCTTGAAGCAGATCATGAAGCAGATGTTTTATGCCAAATCAGAGTCTGGGGATACGTAGGCTACTGCAAATAAAACTCTTCTTCTGTCTGTTCAATCATTTTCAATTCCCTGCAGTGTGAAATATGAAGTTGCCAACAAATGGCCAGTGTGCTGTGCCTCACGGCGGGAGGGGGGAAAGCGCCACAGCTGTGCCAGAGACTGGAGAGCTCCAGGCGCGCTGACATGCTCATTAGACCCCTGGATGGCCGGGGCCTGATCCAGGCACGTCTCCAGAGCCAGCCACAGGGAAACAGAAGTAGTGGCTACTGTGCCCCAAAGAATGAATGTCGGGAGAAGCGAACCCCGACCTCTTTGGTGACCTCAGGAGGTTAATCTTAAAGACAAGAAGCCAAGGGCAGACCTTCCTTGGTACAAATAGGCAAAACAAAAGAGAAGAGGGGACTGTGGATGGTTACAGATTTCCCCTCCCGACTTTATTAACAGTCTACTTTCTGAGCACTAAGATATAAAATAGTGATGTGTATTTTTGGCCTCATTCCCTTCTGTGTACCAGAGGGATGGACTGTGTACCTGACTGGTTCACCTGTTGCATGGACATCTAGCTCCTTGTAGTAGACTAGCTCTCTGGTTCACTCCACTCCCGGTTTCACAGATCTAAATTAAAGAAAAATTACACCAAGGGGTTTCAACGTAGGGCCCTCTGTCTGTAACATACCAAACTCACATTCAAAACACTCTCATGACTCAACTCTAGAATGTGAATATATATTCTATATATTTTATATATCCTCCATAATCAATTATGAAAAGGTTACTCGTACGCTCTCTAGAGCCATATTCTTTCACATTTTAATCATGAGCTCCCTAAAGAGAAGTCATTTGCATCTGTAAACATCCCTTGCAGTAGTATTTAGCAATATATTCTCTGTGTGCAGAGTAATTTGGGAAAAAGAAACAAGTGTGTGCGTGCGGGGAAGGCAGCTATTAGGAACAATGATCAAGCAGAAATGAAGAAAAGGAAAAATTAGAGGCCAGAAAAACCATGCAACCCCTTGATGGAATTCCCATTTGGAAAAACAGCAGCAGCAGCAAAAACAACAACAACAACAACGACGATGATGACAGAAAAAAACAAAACAAAACAAAATGAAAAAACACGTTTGAACTATCTCAGTTTTAAAATAGCTCGGAATCACAGAATTTATTTTAGAGGATGGATTTTAGGGCTGCCACTCATATAATCTAACTTGTGACCTAAATCATAAGAACTTACAAAAGATGAAATGAATCTGAAATAATTTATTACTCTGAAATGAGGCCAAATAAGCACACCCGGTCCAAGCTTGTAATGACATGTGATTATCACAGCCAATGGCAACTTCTCATTAGTTTGGCCTTTCTAAATGAATGCTGTAGTCAATAAATCTGTCACAGAACAGCCAGCCACAAATGATTGTTTTAAGGAATTAATAACAAGAGTTATATTTTTATTTTAAGATTCTTTTTGGCACCAATTACCCTCACATATTACTTTTTCATAATGTTTCTTTTTCTCCATGTAACTGGACCACATACAAATTAGAAACATAAAATTATTTCTTAATTGACTTGGAGCTTGGTGGGAGGGAACCACGTCGCAGGACACAGAATAGCAATAATATTTTTACAATAGTTATCATTTATCTATTTCCATGCGCTAGGCTTTATGCCAGGTTTATTAAATTTAATCCTCAGCACATCTGTTTGAAGCAGGTATTATTCTTATTGTAGGAGCTGGGAAACAGAGGCTTGGAATAAGTCACTATCCGATGTCACACATAGCTAAGTGTGTGGAAGAATGGATATTCAATTCCAAGTCCTTTCAATGCCAAAACTATACAGCCTCAGTTTACAGTATAAATCATACCTTTCTTCATAGTTTCCCTTCTTCACGTGTTTGTTTTATAACTTCCCAGAAGCTCCTAAAAGTCTTTTTTTTAAGGCAACGGGGAAGTTGAAGCTGGTAGAAGTTGACTGTGTAACCTTTAGTGTTAGTAACAGGTTCCGCTAGGAAAACTAAGCAAGTCTTGCCTGCAGAGACGAGTTCTCTACAGATTTCCTAATCAAATGCTTGTCATGAAAGAGCCTTTAAATATTGTAAGGCCATAACTGACATACTCCCAAGTACGCACAGGCATCACAGTAGGGGAAACTAGGAACCAAATACTCAGTAAGTCAATGTGAAGGGATGAGTCAGGAGGGGGTGGCGACAAGACTCGGTATGTGGTGACAGCACTTGGTTCCCCCAAGCCTGATGAACAGAATTCAACCCCCAGTACCCACATGGTAGAAGCAAATGCCTTCAAATTTTCCTCTGACCTCTACCTGTACCCTTGGACATGCACATCCTCCCTGCCCCCACCCCCCACACACAAGCACAGCTAAGTGAAAATAAAATTGAGAACAGGTTCGCCCAATGGAGCAGTTAGAAAAAGGACTGAAGGAGCTGAAGGGGTTTGCAACCCCGTAAGAAGAACAACAGTACCAACCAACCAGAACCCCCAGAGCTCCCAGGGACTAAACCACCATCCAAAGAGTACACATGGTGGGACCCATGGCTCCAGCGGCATAAGTAGCAGAGGATGGCATTGTTGGGCATCAGTGGGAGGGGAGGCCCTTGGTCCTGTGAAGACTTGATGCCCCAGTGTAGGGGAATGCCAGGGTAGAAAGGTGGGAGGGAGTAGGTGGGGGGGGGAGCACCTTCATAGAAGCCGGAGGAGGGGGATGGGATGGGGGTTTCCCGAGGGGAAACGGGGAAAGGGGATAACATCCGAAATGTAAATAAAGAAAATATTCAACAAAAGAAAAGAGAGAGAAAACAGGAGAAATTAGCAGTGTTGTTTTTGTATATCTCCCCCATGGAAAGTAACTTCCTAGGCTAGCTTGCTGACCCTGGTGTCAGGGCACATCCTTGAGACTGGGTAGCTCTTGTCTGCTACCCATACTGGAGTTTTATTTTTGGACAGGAGGAGAAGCAAACTAACCATTGTTATGGCCTAAGAAGTAAAATAACCTACATAGAAGGAATCTCTCTGATCCAAACCCTACCTTGCAAAGATCTGTGGGGAAGAGGTCTGCTAACCTCACACCCAACTGTGTATTGACTTAGGGTTGGGGGGAGCCTTTCCCAACCTTGGAAGATACAGATGCAGAAGAACAAGTTACCTTACAGTCAATAAGAGCTTGATTAGCTGCAGCACAAGTGCCTTCACAGCTTCCTCTGTTTGACTTTCCCGAATGATGATAGTTGATCAATAAATGTCTTATTTGGTGGCAATTACAACATTTTTCTGCACCATCTCCCATTCTTCACCTTAATTGATTAAGTACAAGGTTCCCATGCAATTAAAGAAACATAGGATATGTCCTAGTCTGGACAAGTGGACAAAAGTTCAGAGAGAAACTTACCCCCAGAAGAAAGTTGGTTAAGCTGTTGACCTACCTCTACCCTGCCTGGCTCCCATCACCGGAGAGTGAAGTCCCAGACACTCCCTGTGGTTTACCAGGACTACTTCACAGATACTTGTGTGTATTTCACACTCTGAACGGATTCACAGGGCTCTCCTTTGTCCACACTGCTCCACCCAACCTTGAGAACGTCCTTGTGGGGGAAGTTAGGCGCACAGCTCCTAAGACCTCTGCTGTGTTCCTGTCACCACAGCCTGGAAAAAATCTCTTGCCAGGAAGAAATGGGAATTGCTGCTTCATTTCTTTTAGGTTTTACCCCCAGTGCTAACTTCCAGACAGCCATTTCTTGACCACATAGTATAAAGTATTTCACATACATCAATTTCTCTCTTCATAATTCTTCTAAGTTTCCATCATGGTGCATGAGCGCACGCATGCACACACACACACACACACACACACACACACACACACACACACACACACAGAATTTCAAACGTATTTGTTATCGTTTTACAACCTTTCCCCACTTCTTATTGCCAGAGGTTCTATTACTTGAAAACTTTTGACCATTATCATTTTTCTGTAGAATTTACAGAATTTGAAATACTACCTGGCCAAATGTCTGTTAAATGAAGTACAGAAGAAAAAAAAAATAAATGAATGAAAGAAAAGGTCATTCAGAGAAAAATGCATGTTTATTCACCGATCTATCACAGGTGGTTAAAGAAATCACATTTGGAGTATAAGGAGTTTGATACGTGTGTGTGTGTGTGTGTGTGTGTGTGTGTGTATGTGTGTGTGTGTGTGAATATATACTACAATATATTTAGGCATGTGAAGTTTATGCAATGTAATTAGATTCTTGTCTGCTATAAATATAAAAGTAGCCTATTAGTCAAGATCGAGTGGGAGTTTTCTTCACATACAATTAAGAAGCACTAAAAATACATTTATATTAAGTACCTTTGCAAAAACTACTAAGGGCCTGATAGTTTTTAAAGGTGTTATCATGAAAGGTGCAAAGGTATGCAAAATATCAACCAGGCCTGAGAAGGGCTTTTTTTTTCTCAGTGGCCTGTGTTGGCAATAATGTCGAGCAACAAGGGGCATCTTTGAATCCTTAGACCAACCTAGACTGAAATCACCACATCATAAAAATCAAGTATGTCAGCTGACCTAGCTCAGCCACTTGGAAGGGTAGGGCAGAGGAGACAGGAAGAGGGATGACTAACACTAAGGAGAGTTGAAAGGACATATGGCAACCCTATAAACTACACACACACACACACACACACACACACACATACACACACACACACACAGAGTCACAAAAGAGTTTAATTGCAGTTGCCCTCCATTGAGGATAAGGTTCATGTCAGAAGTCACAGGTTGCCAGATAAAAGCCCAGTGCCCACAGTGGGACCTCTCCCCTCAAGCTGTTGGTAAGGGAGTCCCAAAGATGTCCCCAAACAATGCAGGCTACTGCCATTGTTCTTGATCTCTCCACAGAACTTGACTGTGAAAGTCTATTGCTGAAGACACCGTATACTTTGGTACACCGTATACTTTGGCTACAGGACACGGGGGAAATAAAGCTGGTAGCATCCAAAAACGACTTCTCCCTTCCGGAGAGCCATCATAACACTAGAAGATGCTAAGGCTACTGGGGGCAAAGGGCATCATCAATTTTCCCCAGCTGTGAACCCCGTGAAAAGCAATAATGAAACAGCATGGTCAACAAATACCCCTGGGCAATGCTATGGGGGTGACCTACCACTCTCTGATTGGATTTAGGGCCCATTCCACAAGAGGAAACATATGCTTGGGACTGGAAATCTGCCCAAGAACCCATGTTTGGGAGCTCACAGATTACAAAGGTTAACCTATTGTTATTCTTCTGCTGAATGGACAAAATATCAGCATGGCCTCTAAACTAGAATTTCTACATTCATGGATCAGTGTAGCCCTCAGACCCAATCAGGCTTCCGTGCAAAGCGGGCAGAGATGTTGAATGCACAACTGGTCATAATGCAGAATGTTATTGGGAGTACCCCCGCACAAATGAGACAGACATCTGCATCACTAACCCTCAGGACTCAGAGACCATTCAGGAAACAAAAATTTTAAGAGTCAAGGGTCAGGAAATACAGGAATCAGACAGTGTCTTGTGAACAGGACAGGACCACTCGTGATCTCATAGCAACTGTGGTTGTCTTCACAAGCTCAAACCAGTCAAGATGCTACCATGGAAGGCTTGTTAGCTCCTACTCTGAACTGAGGAACTATTGAGTCCTGATGGCATCTGGGGGAGGAATAGCAGTCAGTTTTCTCTAAGGGCATGGCCCCTGGTAGGTTGACCTCATCCTAGTTGTTAGTCCACAACTATGAGTCTATGCATAGTACAAATTGGCTTCCGTGGGTTACAAAGAAAAAAATTAACAAGAATAGAATTGGTCTGGATCCAGGAGGAGTTAGAGCTAACAGTTGGAGGTGAATAGGATCAAAATATATAATATGAAATTCTCAATTAGGGAAATATGATGTTGAAAAACTATGAAAGTGGAAGTGGACCAGTAAGATGGTCCACTGAATGAAGGCACGTGCTCCCAGAACCCAGATAAAAGAAGCCAGTCATGGCGGAAGCACATTTGAAACTCCAGTTCTGGGGAGGTGAAAAAGGTGCACCCCTACAGCTCGTTGACCAGACAGCCTGACTTAGTAGGTAAGTTCCCAGCCAATGAGAAGCCCAGTATTAAAGGGCGAGGTGGATGGCTGCTGAGGAATAATACCTGAGACTGGACTGTACCTGTATACATACAACACAGACACACAGTCAGACAGACAGACAGACAGACAGACGCACGCACGCACAGAGCGAACCAAAGAGAGTCTTGCCTCAGCACCTTTCCCTGAGGACAGCAGGCTCTGGGGAAGAACAATGAGCCATGTTCTGACTAGCACGCTCTTGCCAAAAGAAGAAAGTCATGCAACTCCCTAGGACAAAACTGGAGCAAAGTGACCATCCCCTGAGCCGCTCTTCAATAGTAATAATAAAAACAACTCACAAGATGTTAAATGCTTAATGAAATCACTATGAGACACTGTCCTGTGCTGAAATCTGTGAAACAGTTTTGCCGAGCCCTTTGTCTGCTGCACACACTTGTGAGTATGCAACTCAGTGTGCCCACCACGCCAATGTCCCTTTCACGGAAGGAGTCTCATTTCACTGTTTCAAATAAGTGTGGAAAGTGGTGGCTGCCGCAGCCTTGGCTCTGATGTGGGGTCAGTCACAGAGACGATTTATTTTCTTCTCAAATATACGGTCAGAGACGCAGCCTCAATTAAGATATTAGTCTTGAAGGAAAATGGGAGGCACATTACAGCTCTCCACTTTGTGGCTCTATTTCTAGAAAGCGCAGGGGTGAAAAGTGGGAGCCGTCTATGATACTCATTTGAAAAACTAATGAAATCACAGAACTCTTATTCCTCATAAGTAGCTACCAGCACCTACTGTCTGCACAGTATAAAACATATATATCTATACATGACTTCAGCTAAGGCCGGAGTGGCAAACAGGAAGCAACACACACACACACACACACACACACACACACACACACACTACTGCCAGCACCTTACTTCCACAAACACACCGTGCCACAAACAATACAGGCATCACCACCAACCACCACAAAAAAAAACAAAAAAACAAACAAAAAAAAAACACTCATTGCCACCAACTACAACAATAAATGATCCACGTTGCCACCAAGAGCAAATACATGCATCAACACATGCCCACCATCATCATGGTCACAAAACACACACACATCACCGTAATACCACACAAAACAATGTGTACACGCTGCTAGCACCAAACACATACGTGTCGATGCATCAGCACCACCACCCCACACTACTGTCAAACAATACACATGGACCATACCACAAAATAACACATTCATGACTCTATTGCAAAAACAACACATAAAATTACCACCATTACAGCACCATAGATGACACAGAACATCGCTACCACAAAACACATAAGTATCATCACCACCACACCAAACCACAAAATAATACACATGTGGCACCACAATGAAACAGCACAGACACATTGCCATCGTATTACCACGAAACGACACATGAACATTGCTATTATATCTCCACAAAGCACACAACACTACACTACTGTAAAACGTGTGTACCACCACACCCCACTACAGAAATCACACATGTAAACAATGCCACCTCACCACTGTAACTAAGTATAGCACATTCTCATCACCCCGAATTGCCACATGAACAAAACACAAAAGACTACCACCATCATCTTATTAGGGAGCAAGTTTATCATCTTCTTTAAACCCAGTTCTTGGGTAGCATGAATTTCTACCTTACCTTCAAAGAAATGTTCCTCTAGCCACTTACAGTTACTTAAAACAAACAACTCCTTTGGCTTCTAGTAAGTACTCTGGTTCTGAAAAGCACACGTAAACTATGTTTTAAGAAATAAAATCATTGTTCAAAAGGCTCTGGGGCTAATTAACAACAATCCTATTTTTGTAAACTGAACAACCACTCTTGCATTTGTCTTTTGTAAAGTCATAATTGTCCTGTGCCATGCTTGTTTAAAAATGGCGTGGGCCCTTGAACATTCCCTCAAAGAGAGAAAACCAATGCTGTGTCCTTTACGCTATGCTGCAGTCAGAGAGTTTCTTTGGAATGGAAAACAGAATTTAAAAGTATTTATCAACATCAGAGCCTCGTTGTCCTCAAAGTCTGCCAGGTCAAACTTTCTTGCAAGCAAGAATCCTCTTTGTCCAAACTTTGGGGGGTGCTGCATTCCTTGGGCTCTGACAGGGACAGTTCACCCCAACCTTTGCCATTTTCCCTTCCTTTTCTCACACCACTGAATTTACAGCGATGGGAGAGCATGTGCAGCCTGTGTGCTCAGCACCTTAACCTGTCAGGGGTGAGAGACTGAGTTTGAAATTATCATCCAGTCTTCTTTCAACTGAAGCACACAGCCCAAGGTGCTGAGACCCCTGCCAAGCTTGGGTGCAGACACTGGGGTGCTTCTGTGTGCCACATTTAATGAACATCTTTGGCAATCTGGATGCGTTTGCAAATGGTATCATGTAGATGAAGGTGTCTTCACCGAGTACGTTACCACAGTCGCCCTCAGACCCGAAGTCACAGAGACAGCATGACGCCCGTTGTTCCTTTCTGGATTATCGGTGACTAAGACAAGGGATGCTCAACAGATCCACACCCTAGAGTAACTTCCCAAGATGTCACGGTTGAGCGAACCTTTAAGATCCTGCACCCAGAACCCAGGCACCTAAGGACTGAATTTCTTATATTCCACAGATGCCAACGAAACTACCTTAGAAACAAAACGCTTTTCTTTCTTTGTCTCGGGGTCTCTGTTCATCTCATGCCACCTCAATCGAAGGAAGGAAAGGCAATTAAATGGGAGAGAAATTCTAACTGAAGCATGCACACCAGTGTTGTTAATGGGTTGGCCTCAGTTAAGCCTGTAAAAGTATTAGGCAAATACGAGAGTAGTGTGTAAAGAACAGTACCGTATGACAAATGAGAACTCTGAAGGAGTTGACGCCCTGCTTCAGACGCAAACAATGTATACAGATCTTTTTCCTCGGTTGTGAACCGCTCCACTTGTGTCCTACAGTAGTGCTCATCGGTGAACTACACACTTGCTTTGGTCATTGTTTCGGTCTGTTTGGCACCACTACCTGTTTTCCTTAGGGTAAAATAAAAACCATCAAAATCAAAACAAAATGACCAGGAAACAAAATGAAGCGCACACCACCACCACCAAAAAGCAACGAAAACAAACATCAGTAAAAACAAACAAGAGGAAAAGAGGGCCTTTGAAAAACTTTCTCTGCCTTATCCCATGAAATCTTGGGGCTGTCAGTCATGGCGAGCTTTACTCTTGCCAAAGGACAGGCATAGATACCAATCAAACCAATTCTCCCATGAACCTGAATCCCCAGTGGAAAGGCTCAGGAATGAGGAAATGCTGTCCCTAAGAAAAGCACATGACTGTGCCTTGATGAGACATGCTACGTTCTAGATTTCCCCAGACTTTAATCCTCTCTATCCGGTGAGATCCAACTGACAGAGCCAAGCTCCTTATGGAGTAAGGGGAGGTTGTAGATGTTGGTAGAACTGATTAAAAACTGTCTCCATGCAGAGGACCTTAATTACTGAAGGTAGCACTGGTGGATACCGCCCTTTGCAAATGGCCGGAAGGTCAGCAAACATTCACTATTACTATAAGGGCCAAATCGTTGGTAATTACTTCAGGAAGTAGCCCCTAAATGAAAATAGTACCAGACTTCAGTATGACAGGTAATAATAAGCAAGGAAAGTGGGGGAGAAGTTGACCAAAGTGTGTTATATGCACATATGAAATATTCACAGCAAACTCCAGTACAAACAACAGTGGCAAGCTACTGAGAGACCGCCTGTGAAACAGGACACGAATATGTACGAGTCTCCTGAACACAGGCATGTTTTTTTCCTTCCGACAAATCTTGCTGAAACTTAAACTAACTCGGGTTGGGTGATACCAACCTTGGGAGACTTAAGAGATTAGCGGGTTTCTGATGGTGGTAGAAAGAAATATCATAGCATATGTCTCCGCTGCGTAATTTTATCAGCGAACTGACAAACCATGCATTTTAGCGGTGCCTTGAACTGAAGTGGAGTGTACAGTAAAATATGGATCTCCTCAAACGAATAGCCAAAAGCATTAATCTTTATCTAAGGACCCGTAGTAACAGTTTGTTCTCAGTAGCCGGTGGGGGATGGAGAGGAAATGTCTTCCAGAAAGCACTTTGGCAGTCAATCTGGCTGATAATAAAGCTTGATGAAACATCTGTGATTAATATTAATTTTAATTCTCCCTTTAATGGATAATTGTGAAAAAGATAATTTATCCCATTTCATTTAGATTACAGCTGAGTTTCTCAGTTTAGGAAAAAAGGATATTTCTCTATGGTTTTCAGGTATGAGACTCGATGAGAGGAAAAAAAAAATCAGTGCACAAATGCTGGCTGCCAACGGTAAAGCGATTTTCTAGTTAGACCTTGAAAACATTTTGTGCGCATTCATCTGACCACTCCAGACTTGGATTTGAACCAAGCAATGGTTCTCTGAGTGAGCAGAATGATATTTCTATATCTTCACCACTGTAGAAAAATAAATGAACCCGATGAACTGAATTAATGCCTTCTGAACTGAATTAATACATTTCGGTCACATCTGATACTATAAAAATGGTGAGAAAAAATGTACTTGTGAGTAAATGACAGCGAGCTATTTCTGACTACTACTGTATTTCAAACTAGTTGATGATAGGAACTATTTCTGACATATGCAAATGTATAATTTAAAGTACCCATAAAGATTTGTCATGGAAGTGACCATTAATTTTGATAGAACTAAGAAAGTAACTAATGGCCTCTCGGATATCAATATTAAGAATACCATTTATTAAACTAGCATTTTGGCTCACTTCTGTATGGGTACCTTCAGGCCCAGGTTGAGATCTATTGCCCAGTTAAACACACCCACTGTACAGTGCATTCCAGGCCTGCGTCTCTCCATTGCAAAATTCTTTTTCTGAATGCGAAGTCTTTTATTTATTTATTTATTTATTTATTTATTTATTTATTTGGTTCTTTTTTTCGGAGCTGGGGACCGAACCCAGGGCCTTGCGCTTCCTAGGTAAGCGCTCTACCACTGAGCTAAATCCCCAGCCCCTATTTTTTTTTTAAGGAATCTGAGATAATAGACTCATTTTCTAGGAATCAGAGCATATTATCAGGGTTTTAAATGACTGCTGTCTAACCCAACTTATAAGTGGTAAATGGTGATTAAATACACATCCCCGTTGACCTTTAATCATAACCAAATCATCACTCTACTTAGATGCAGGCTCTGACATCAGGCAGAGGAAAACAAGCTATCAAGCCCCAAAGGTCACAAACAATAGGCACTGACTTCTTCTGTGCATCCAGCAACTTTGAGTTGTCTGATGGATGCCAGGCTGAATGACTGTCCTTCTCTCTCCACAGGAAAAGCTTCGCCTGAAACATTGTTACCCTGAAATGAATAGGGCTCACTAGCTACCTTCCCGCTTCTTATCTCTGTGTTTCTGGTTTTTATCCTCGTCTATGAAGCCTATTACCGTGTAAGATAGGATAGCTTTATGATAGCATTTTAAAAACTGTACAGGCATCACAAGGTTTACCTGGGTCTCATTCGCACCAGCTAAGTCAAAGGGAGATCTCTCTCTGAGGAGGAAGCAAATAAAGACAGCCTGGTTGGGAAGACAGTAAGATGGCTTATGGCCTGGAGAATGGTGGCTCTCAGCCTTCCAGCCTACCTCAGTCTGCCTTAGTCTCTCGTAACCAGAGTTCCCTGGGCTATGTAACATTCAGAAGAGAAATTTCATCTTTTCTCAAGATTGAAGCCACCGCCGACAACATGACCTTTCCAATCCCTCGAATCCTCTAGCGCCTGTTTCAGACACACTGGCTTTCATTTTCAGGCAGCCTTCCCTCGGGTTAGGAAAAACAGCTGGGGAGCTTGTTCAAATGGATCCCTGCACTGTCGGCTCATAAAACGGAGTGAATCAGACAGTCGGGAAGGAAGTTCCAAGACTGCAACCTCCCACCTTTGTTCCCACAGGTGGGTTAGCACACTTAGGACAGCGCTGGGAGCTGAATCCCACCATGACCCTCAAGTCAGCACTGTCTCCTCTTTTAGGGGCAGTGCCAATCTTACGACATGTTTCATTTTCAACACTTTAGTTGCTTTTGTGAATCTGCATTCCTCACACTGGACTCTGAGCACCTGGGGACAAAGGCCGTGCATGGACACTTATGGTGTGTGCCACACAGGCCTGCAGAGAAAACACAGGTCCCTAAGCACAGACAATCTGCCTCAGCGAGAGGAGAGTGACCTTCTACACGCCAGTAGGTCCTTCACAAATAGGATGCATAGTTAAGAGACAGCCCTAAGTTGGGTTTAATGAGTGGGCTTATAGAATTTTGAATGTTAAGTATTTCAGGAAATGGCTTCCATAAATCTTCTCAAAGGGACGTTAATAACAAACTTATCATCCCGAATGGTCAGAAATTCTGCTTTTTAATTAAACCAATAATCCAGCAAATGTTATTGATTTAGCAATTCATTTTAACATAAACATCATAAAAGCTCGAGCGCATGCACACACACACACACACACACACACACACACACACACAAATCGAAACTCTATAACTATGGCAACAGAGCTGCAGGAAACACAGAAGCAACAGGGAAGTCGGAAAGGTCAGGTGAAGGGTATCACAACCTCTAAGATGAGAATGTTCTGCCGATAACTACCAGGGTTGTTTATAGAATTAGTTTTTAAACACGACTTTCCACCCACAGATAAAAGCTAGGGGTATGGACTTTGGAGGGAGCCTGCATTCACTCAGACTTGGATCCATCCACACACGAGCAGTGTGATCTAGGCCCCATTTTCTCATCAGAGGAAAAACGACAACGACAACAGATGAGATGTCATATTACACACTTAACGGGTAAGCGTTCCTATGGTAGCATTACCACATAACAAATGATTTCAATATATTCCTATGCTAATGCCCCTCCCCCACTAAAAATCTCCAGCTTCTTCCTCAGCCACATTTCTATTTCTTACAAACTCCTCAGAGGAGAATTAATGACCTTCATAACTTGGAACATGTTAATTAGTTTCTTTCTTTTTCATTGATGCCTGTTTTTCTTTTTCTTTGAAACAAGGTCTCACTCTGCAACCCTTGCTGACCTGGAACTTACTGTGTCAACCTGGCTGACCTCACAGTCATGGAGATCTACCTGCTTCTGCTTCCCAACCACTGGAATTATGGATGTGGACCACCAGGCCCAGCAACTGACCCTGGGTCCTCGCTGTTGTAATTTCTCTGTCAGAAGTTGGTTGAGGCTTGATCTCTCTAGGCTGGGATGTCTTTCTGACTCAGGTGACTATCTTCATGTACCAGTGCCAAGAGTGTTCCTAGGTATTAACTCCCAAACTTCATGCCAAAGGATTTTAAATATAACAGATCTCCAATATGGCCTGTATTATAAAACCTATATTTTATAATCTATATATGTGCTTATAAAATTTATAAAATAAAGGGGTCTTCATACTTCGAAGTTTATGGAGAAGCAGAGGATTCAAAAGAAATGTGTGGTGTCGCATGTGGCATGAGTGTGTGGGCCTGCTTGCCCATGTTCAATTATGCAGAGCAGAAAGGAGGATGCTGGGTGTCTTCTAGAGCTCCATCTTATTTCTTTGAGACAGGGTCCTTTACCGAGCAAGATATCACCATTTTTGGCAGGGCTGCTTGGCACCAAGCTCTGGGTATTGGCCTGTCTTTGTTCCTCAAGGGATTACAGGCATGTGCTGTCACGCCTCTGTTTCTCATGGATGCTGGGAGTTTGAACTCAGGACCATGTCCTTCTCTAGCGAGTCCTCTTAACCCCATAGTCATCTGTATAGCACCCATGAATGGCAGGTCTTAACTAGTAAGAGCAACAGTCATTACAAATCACAGCATAACAATTATTGCAACAATGTGTCACTCAGGGATTAGGTAAACAACTGATAGGCTACAATGTTGAGACCATTGGTTACAACGCTTGACAATATATCTACCAATGTCCCAGTGTGGTATATATACTACACTGTTACTAAAATTTAACTTCTGGAAAGTGACTAAGAACATATACTTTCAAAAATCTTGCCCCTCATTAAATATCTTTGTCCTAACAAACGGTACACCTTATTGTATGGTCATATTTTATCCCCACAAATCATCCCACAGCGCTCTAATTTGTTTAATATTTGTTGCATGGGCATTTTAAAACATGACTCTCTGTAATAAAGTAAGAGGAAAATTTCCTAAATAGTTTACTTTAGTTATTTTCAAAAGAGGCATTGCCTCAGGTCTGGAGGGGAGAGGATCTGTCAGTGTTTGAAATCTGACTTTGACTTCTCTAAAAATACTTATTATGTGTCTGGGGGCACAGCTCAGGGGTGAAATGCATGCTTAGCAACTAGGAGGCCCTGGGTTCAGTCACTCGCAGCAAACAACCAACCGTTATAAATGACGAGATGCACAGATAAAACACACCTGGAGGTGAGCTACCATCCAGGGTGTCACACTTCCCAGCTCTCTCTGAGCATTAGCGCTGGGGACAATAACACCACCTACTGCACAGATGGGGATCTGATGGCTGGGAATACACACAGTGCTTGGAAGCACTGTACACTGTACATGCAACAAATGCTAAATCATGATAATTACGCCTACGGGAATAATCGTTAGTCAGGGCAGAGTAAGCTTTCAGCGAAAGGCTGGACTACACCTCATCTAATTTAGTCCGGGATCCACCACACAGTCTGAGACATGGCTGAACTCAGTCTCTCCCAGCAAGACCTTCAAGCATTCTGTCAACAAGCAACAGGTTTGGGGTCTCCAACTTAAGCTCTTTCAGATCTATTTCTTAAAATTCCACCTAATGAAGCAAGAATTTGTAAATTAAAGGGCCGGGACCACTGAAACTCAAAGCAAAACACCATAGCATGTAGTGGAGTCCATCAGTTCTGACTTCAGTTCAGAATTGGCGACAATTCTTCACCTCGGGAGAAAATTAACTTTCAAAAATTCCCCAAAGAATCAGGTGAGGCAAATCTGGATTAGAACCCTGGCTCGGAAGGTAATGGAAGTGGGGTGAGTTAAAGCAGTGCATCTTATTATTTTAAATTACCCAGAGCTTGTTATTTGCTTTTAAAGGATTTGCATGCTAAGGGGGTGCTAACTGCAGAGTGAAACTCAGCTGACAGCGATGGAGATAAAGCGGGTCAGAAGCACTGTGCATCGGTGGAAATAATAAAATAAAATGAAAAGATATTATCGTTGCAATTTCTAACAATAATAGACAGGCTGGCTGTTCTCCAATCCACAATATTTTACTTTTGGGGCTCAGAAGGAATTAATATTTTGTAAAGATTTTAAACTTTTAAACTAAGCCTGGATATTGCATTTATATTAAGATTTTGTTCCTAATGTGGATTTTATACAATCTACATAAAAATATTTAATGGAAAAAACAGCCTGTTGCCAAAGCCCACATATTTCCCCTATTAGGCAGAGGTGAGCCACTTCTCCAGGAACCATATTTCAAACTCACAGGATACTCATGAACTAAAATAATGAGCGATAACGCCTCGTCCTCTGCATTAATATTAAAGAAAAGAGAAAAGAGAAAACTTTATAGCCACTATCATCTCTCCGGACCATAAATCTCAAGTTTTGAGAATTGCTTCCCAAAAGGGTAGGGAGCAGGATGAGTTGTGTGAAAGCTTCAGAGCCTAGAGATATTTTTTAGTCAGCCAGGAAAGCACTGACACAGATTTCTACATATATCTGGCTGTGAAAAGTCTCATTTGTGGTGATTTATATTTCTTCATAAAGAACTCTGTAGATAATATAAGCCTGCTGTGAGGCTGTATGACAACTTTCAAACCAAGAGTTACAAGACCATTCTGCTAAAATAGAGCAAGAGGAGATGGGTGAGCTCTGCAGAAATGGCAGTAGCTTTTTGTTTTTTGTTTTTTTCCTGATGAAAGACCACAACCGGGTTATTCCTGTGTGAGCTGCATTCAGTCAGCTTTCACTGTGTGTGTCTCATGGAAAAGATTGGGGTTTCCTATAAAGGATTCAATGTTCCCCCTAATGACTGACTGTGCATTTGATATGTGCGTGCGTGCGTGTGCACTTTATAACAAATGACACTTAGACATCACCGCACTGAAGTTCGGCTGCCTTAGTGAGTTACTAAGGGAAGCACAGAACGGTATGCTGACAACCCAAAGGCAATGGAATATAAATACTGTTATTCCAAGTGTCACTGGTGTGGTATTTCCATCTCTCCAGACATCTGTTCTATGCAACACCACATGTACTCGAGATGCAGGAGCCCACCAAACTGTGTTTGGTTAACTCTTGAGTCCAGATCAATGCATTCCGTGTTTGTAAGCCTGAGACCTGCTGTTTCTCTGTGAGATTATGCAATTGACCCAGAGAGTTATTTCTGGACAGGTGGCCACATTTGACATTGGGGCAGGGTTGGGGTGAGGGTGGAGAGAGCAATCTTTTCATTTGTTTCCCTTTTGGTGTTTACTGAAAGCATGGTAGGAGGAACTAAAGGGTTAGTACCATGATTCCTTTTTGTCCCTTGGGAGGTCAGAACGCCACAGGCTGTCTCCATCTCATAATGGCACCCTGAGTTCTCAAAAGGAGTACAAAGAAAAATGGTCCTGATGTCGAACTCCTTATCGGGACGTCAGCCTTTGTAAAACTCAGGCAATGGGAAGTCTGCTTACAAGTGTTTGGCTCCTTGAGGTTGATTCCACAAGTTCCTACCAACTCCCAGTTACTCAGGTCCCTTTGCAAACTCCCAGGATGCTTTCAACACCAACATGTACAAGCAGTTATGTTCACACCAGCTCCCATTTCACCAGGCCTGGCACTAGTTTCTCTGATTCTTCTAACACCAGTTAAGGTATCTTCCTCCTTTCCCTACTCCATAACGTCTCTTTCTAAAACCATGTTTGATTAAGCAATGGTGTGAAAATGTTAAAAAATAATAATGGAGCGAGTCCTGAAAACTATGTGGTCCGATTACTTCCCCCTTCCCTGGTTTCACAAGAGCCACATGAAGAGTGGAGAGAAGCCACCAGGAAGCCTGGATGTTCCCCTCATGGTCCAGAGTGGCTGAGACCACACCACACACACTCAATTCAGAAGACTGACACAGTGTCTGGTGATAAACAATTGTTTCCATGAGAGAAAATTACAATTAACACAGGAAAAATACCCGGAGGTCCCTGAACATCTTCTTACAGGTTGTTTGTTTAACTTTCACTTAAGAACTTTTAGATCCATTCATGCTTTCCTATAAGATGGTCAGGGACATCTTGAACCAGAAACAATTCTCTAAACTCATACTTTAAATGAAATGGCACAATCTTGTAGGCTCACAGGAGACCTGTAAAGTATACAAAGAGAATAAAAATGGCTATTATCGGAGAGGAAACTAATGTTATCACTGAAAAATGTCTGATGTCCAACTGGAGAAAAATGGTCGCGTTCTATTTTAAAAATGAAACACAACTTTAAAGAGCTAGCTTTTTGTTTCTTCTCTAGGAAATTTTTAGAACCTGTCAGTTTCCTAACAATCCCATTGCCTTTCTTGAATTAACATAAAAAGGCCTCAAAATTCCATTTTCTGGGAAAAATCACCTTTAAAAAAAGGGATCTGGTTTTTGATAAGAGTTTGACTGGAAGTTTCTGTCATGGAGCTCCTGAATCTCAGAATGGTTGCTGCTAAAGAAAATAATGCCAAAAGAGCTCAATAAAAAAAGGCAATAACAAAGACAAAATGTGTGTTTACACATATGCATACACACACACACACACACACACACACACACACACACACACACACACACCCTGATCAAGCTAAACAAGTAGGTGATGTTAGTTCAAAGAAAATGCATAGTATTTCCAAGGCACCTCTCCTGCGAGGATAAAATCATATATATGGTTAAAAAATATTATCTCCTGCTCTGATAATCATACTATTTCCAAGTTCTTCAATTTCAATAAGAAAAAGTAAGACAATAAGTGGTTTGGGGTGAACTTCCAAAAGCAAAATAACTCTTAATGTAGATTACCAACAGAAGCCACTGCAAATCCACTTCCCCATTTCAAAGGCTGCCAGTCATTTTGGATAAGGAGTATTAAACACACCTGTTCAGCAGGCCGTTCTGTATCAGACGGTTCATTTCCTGAATCTTGGAAATAAGAAAGACTGTGATGAAGAAGTCTTATTCCTAAACCCATTTTACAGATGAAGAAAAGGGAAGCTGTGCAACATCAGACAATGAATCTCATCAACACTCTAGCATTTAGGACAATAGGAACGGGTCCTGGAGGGATGGCTCAGTGGTTAGGAATAGTAATTGCTTTTCTAGAGGACCTAGATTCAATTCCTAGTACCTCATGGCAGCTCATAGTTGTCTGTAACTCCAGTTCCCAGGAAGCTGACATCCTCTTCTGGCTTCCAAGAGCCCAGACACATATGCAGACAAAATACCCACACATATGCTAGCAGTGCACACCTTTAATCCCAACACTGAGGCAGGTGGAACTCTGTGAGTTTGAGACAGCCTGATCTACAGAGTGAGTTCCAGGACAGCCAGAGCTACACAGAGAACCCTGCCTCAAAAAACAAACAAACAAACAAACAACAAAACAAAACAAAACACTAAACAAAGGAATAAATAAACCTTTAGAAGAATAGGAAGACCCCACAACTAAGGCTGCAGTAATGAGAGTCCGTACAATTTAACAAAGAATAAATTAAACCATACTTTGATGCCATGTCATTTCCCCAGACTTGGGCTGCTACAGGGTATGCCACACAAATATTGCCACGTGAAGGCTTTAAAGTTCATCTTTTCCCTGAATGTGGTACGCTATTGTGACACACATTCATTCAGGTTTTAGTTACTGGGCAGCTCTTCCAGGTGTGCTGCTTTATATCATGGTTCTTTGAATATACACGTTCTTTTCCCATCAGTCCCACAGCTAAGTGGATTCTCTTCCGTGGCTGAGCCCTCACCTGATTTTATAAACACTTCCACAAGAAATTATACTTGGAGTCCCAAACAGTTCACCTACAGAAAAGCCTTTGGAGTCAAATGGCAAGTGAAGGAGGAGTTTCTTCCTTGTGTTAATGTTCTGGTTTTCTAAATATTCTCCCGCCTATAAAAAGGTTGTACAAGTACAATCAGCTTCTGGAGAGAATCTGGGTCCCTATTAAAAAAAAACACGTCTTAGGATTTTAAGCTATTTTGTTATCAAAATAAGTTGTGTGGGGCATATTAGAATTGTCTCCTAGCCTAAGACAAAGCTATAAAACAGGTGAAATACATAGGACATTGACTGTTCCCAGGCACTCAAGGAGCAGTATACTATGGAATTATGGGAAATGTGCCCATGCATAGAATGTGCCCAGGGATGAGTTAAACACAGTGAAGGCTACCATCTTCTGCTTTTAACCATAATTTTCAGGAAATGATGCTTATCTGTCATAAACCATTCATTCACTAATTCAGAGGGTCACGAGGATAACCATAACTCAGTTTGGACACTGTGTACTGTAGATGCAGCCAAGTTAGGATTTTTGTCATAGAAAATGCAACTTTTCTAGATTTAGACAGTACCTAGAGTGACAGGGCTAATAGCCTATCTTCTGCAGATGGGAAAGCATCCTTTGGAGAGCTTAAGATGCAGAAATATGTCTCTACTCTCTATGTGCTGAGACGGCAGGCAAGCCACTACACCTGCCCAGTGTTCATACGGGTCCTGGGGATCCAAATGCAAGTCCTCAGAGTTGTCTGGCAAGTACTTTATCCACTGAGCCATCTCCAGAGTCCATTTCTAACCTTTTAAAAATAGAAACGTATACTCTTCCATTTGAAGTACATGAGGCCTTAGATTTTATCTTTTCATTTCTTCCAGTGGCCTAGGCCCAATATTTTCTCCATTCATTACTTTGTACTTACATGAACCTTTTTCAAATTACCTGACCTTTGTTTCTATGTACGCAACATATATGCACACACACGCACGTATACAACACATACACACATACTTATGCATGTACACACCACACATAAACATACACACATACTCACATGTGCACACATGTGGAGGTCGCCACACCATGCACACGCACGCACACACACACACACACACACACACAGAGTAAAAAAGAACACGATGTCACTATGTCACGGAACCATTTTAATGACCAGGTCCCCAAATCAGTCCTTAGAACTGAATATGTGCTCTGTAAGTACTATTTATTCCTAGTTATTGAACATGTTCTCCATGACAAACAATATAATACATGCCACGGGGTAGAAGCAGCTATGAACAATAAATCATAAATATTTAATGTCAGGAGTGCTCAGTGCCCGAGGAAAACAATTGCACAAGACAGTAAGAAGGTAGAGAATGATAAAGAAAGTGTTACTTTCACATTTTTAATTCAGCCTTTCTGATAAAGACATTTCTCAGCACACCTCTAAAAGAAGTGAGGAAAAGGTCATGTATGAGGAGAGGAGACGCTGAAGTGTGCAAACCCTAGCACTGGGGTGTGCTGCCTCGCCACACGGACTAGGATGGAGGACAGAGAAGCTGCATCAGGGAGATCAGAGAGGATGGGTGTGGGAAAAGGAAGAAGAGCCTTGGAGCTCCGGCTGGCAAGATCAGATGTGATAGGGTTGGGGGCAGCAGTGCTGGGAGCTGGGGACTCACAAGAAGCCTGCCCCACCCTAAAGGAACAGGAGATAGCGGAGATGCAGAGCGGGGTCCTAACAGCTCTCCGCTCTGCATGCTCTCCAGCCTTCCCTTGGGCATTGTTTATTGATACCTACCAGGCACAGTGTTGGGTCATCGAATAGATGTTATCTCTGAGCTGAAGCGGCAGACCTCAGATAAAAATTAATAACACAAGGATATTAAAGTTCCAAGTGATTTCTGGAATCATTCATTTCAGCCACATAATTCTACAGATGTAGACTTGGAAGTCCAACGATATTAGATGAGTTACTCAAGTTCAAATAGCTCATTACAGCAGCTGAAGGGCCAGGTAATCGCTGTGGGTTTTTTCTCCCTTCAGCGAAAGGGTGCCTTCAAAGCACTATTTCTGTGGACTTTAAAAAAAATAACTTAATGTCCTTATTTTAATGATTTCTTTTATCTCCTCTCATTTAGATGAGAGCAGAAAATGCGTGCCTAAACATTTCTCTATAGGTTGATATTTGTGAGAAGCATCTTTAGAGTATTTGTTTAATTTCTAAAATTTCTAATTTCTTATTTAAAGTGTATCCTTTTGACATTCAGATTCAAAACTATGGTCTACTGATATGTAGGACCACATTTATAACCACCAATGTCATGGGGTATATTTTGGCCATGGGCAAGGGGTTAACCATTCCTGGTATGAAATCTATATAAATGACTTTAACCTGACTGGCAGTTCTGAGAATCTGCCACTAATGATATAAACACTACTGCAGGATGCCAATCCCTTAGGTTAACTACCACAGATTAAAAACTGCTGGTCAGATACAGGAACAGCCAAAGCCCCACAACTCCAATCTGAAACCCGTTCCCAAGTGAAAGACCACCTGTAACAAAGAAGCCCTCACTTAGGACAATAAAGTAACAGAGTAACTTAGGACGAATAAAGTAACAGAGTAACTTAGGATGAATAAAGTAACAGAGTAACTTAGGATGAATAAAGTAACAGAGTAACTTAGGATGAATAAAGTAACAGAGTAACTTAGGATGAATAAAGGAGCCAGAAGAGCTAAGGAAACTTTGTCTCCAAGGTAAAGTGGATACTTCAGACAAGATAGTCAACAGTTACAGTTTCTTAATTTGCATAATGCAGAGACATTATAAAGGAAAAAGAGCCTTGTCTGGAGGAAGAGGATATTGATGAGAACTCTCTGGCTTGTGTCCTATCTGAGTCTAGGTACCTCTGCTATGAAATGCCTGCTTTTCCTCCCCACCAAATCTGTTTCTAGCTGACTTCTGGCCCCTACCTCACAGCACAACGCAAACCTAAAGGGAGACAAACACTAGGCCGCAAGTCACTTCCTCTTTCTAGTTCTGGAGAACTGAAGTGAGGTACTACCAGCCTGGGTCCTTTGTCCTCACAACAACTTTCTTTAATTTCAACTTGTTGGGCAGTTTAGCTTGTTTCTGAGGTGGGTGTTAATGAGTGGGGGAGGGGGGCATTTTCCAATCATTCTGCTTCTCCCTCACATCTCAGGAGAAAGGAGATTCAACCGGAGAATCCTGTGCTTGAATTATGAACAGAGCACATGAAATGTGCTAAGAGATACATCATACTAGCTCTGCCATTGGTCTTAGCAGCGAGAGACAGGGGAGACTTTCACCATGGAGTAGACAAGGAGGGACGCTATGGGGGTTGAAAATTCCATTTCGGTGAACACCAGGCCACTGTGCTTCTTGTAATGAACATTGCTTTGCTGCTTCATTTTGTGCTATTTTACCTTTCATTAAAAAAAAAAGTAATTTAAGTTAAACTCGGATGAACAGCAAAAAGCTCTTGATATTTTGAAGCATTTTGGAACAATTACTTTGACAGGAGCCCTTGACAGTTAAATGACTCCGTTAAATGAATGTTATAGAAGACACAATGATTTTTTTAGTGAAATATTGAATTTAACCACAAATGAGGAGAACCTAGTCGTAAGCATACGGGATCTGTGAATACTGCCTTGCTTACGAACCTCAGTGGATTCTAAACCTTCTAATAATCATGCAATCAGCCAGTTAGCCGGTGAGCATTTCCCTTCTTGATGTTCTCTCTTTATTTTCGGCTTCTGCTTTTGTTGGTTTTTAAGTCCGAAAAGTCAATAAGAAGATATCGGTTCTGAAAATAATTTCCCCTTGTAGCACAGTATCTCACAGTGGGGGAATTAATGAAATTAATGCTGCCCCACTACTGAATGCCTTCTCCCTTCTTTCCCTCCTTGCTGACTAGGATTCTTTCAGAAAGGGAGAGCTCGCAGAGTGTGAGCATAGCACACTGCCTGGGAAAATCGGGGGGTCAGTGGATGTCTGGGTTTCCTGCATCTGCGAGACTCAATTTTCCTCCTCCTATTTTTATGGACCCAACGTGAGATGGTATCAAGGCTTTTGCATGTTTTCTCATGACTAACAAGTGAAGTATGTACCGAAATAATAAAACTGGTACTGTTCAATTTCCTTTTTAAATTCAACTCTAATATAAGCGAGAGAGAGCCGTGGCGATGGTGAAATCTGACTTGCTATAAAATTCTTTTTTTTTTTTTTTTTTTTTTGGAAGACGGAGAAGAGCTAGAAACTGAATCACACGGGTGTAGACATTTGCATGGAAGAAATGAGTCAGAAAAGCAGGAGTGTTCTCTATCTTGTTTGTCTGGAGAGCTGATGCAGAAGGATGCCAAGCATTTAGAGTGGTGTCAGGCGGATTTCCACATGGCCGGAGCAACAGCGCTTCCGGATTCCTGAAGCAGGTTAAACCTCAGGTCTTCCTGAGTCCCCACCAGCCCTGGCCTGCACCCTTACTCAGTGGCTGTCCTTGCCCGAATTGCCTCTTTCCAAGTCTGCCCCGTACTAAAAAAAGGAAGTGTCTCCATCTCTCACAGACACCCCCATTTCAGAGCCAGTACGAGCTCTTCCATAAATGTACTGTGAACAAACACGTTTTCATGTCCTATAGCCAATAGGGAACCACATGGAGGAGGCTAGACTTATTGAATATTCAATACTAAAACTGGTCCAGCTATGCCGACTGAAGACCACCATAGGCCATGAGGTCTACAGTTGGTACCATCTAGAACTCTGTTACTCCATGTGTGGTCCATGGGCCAGCAACATGAACACTTCCTGGGAAATTCACGCATGCCTAATCTCAGGTTCCACCTCAGATCTCCAGTCGACATCTGTATGACAACTAGACTCCCAGGTGTCGCATGCATGGTGAAGTCTGAGAAGCATTTAGGACTAATCCGTGCCAGGGTGACACCGGAGGAAAAAGTAAGGCTGCCCAGGATGGGGAATAAATCAGGCTGTGGCATTGTGATTGATGCCGGTCCACTGAGAGACCATTCAGAGCGCTCTCCGGGACAGTCACACAATGCTCACAGGTGAAAGACGGGTTCCTCTGGAACACTTCCTAGATACTTCTTCACACTCGCCTGCCTAAAGACACAGCTGCTCCTAATAATTGTCTTCCCTCCTCGGTGCAAAGCAAGTATTTATCGTCAGCACGCTGACATTTGCAGGAGTTGAGCCTTTCTCCACCAAACCCGCCCATGACTGAAAGGACGTCCCTGACACCTGAATGAGGAACGCGAAGGCTCCGAGTTATGTAACTTTAATTATTTCCTTCAATTTTTTTTCAGGAATCTTTTTTCCTTTCCCCAAGCTTTAAAAAAAAATAAAAGGAAAAAAAAAAAAAGAAAGAAAAACAGAGAAAAGAAAGTCCTGGCAATTTTCATGTAAAAGAAATCCATGTGAGCAGTGGTTCACTGCACGGGCTGACACGGGATTTCATAGAGGAAGAGGTGCCGTGGCTTTAATCTAATTTGGGCTCTCAATTCCCAGCTAATGTATCTAGGGATCATGATGCATGTGCTCACAAGGAGACATCTGTAACACAGAGTCCAACTCCGCAGCTCTCCAAAACACAGGTTTAAAAAAAGAAATCAGTCTGAGTTCTGCAGCTGCCCCACAACGTAATAAATCTCCATGTACTCACAGATGTAGAAATACTCTCGGCCTGGCCTGAATTCAAATCCTAAAGAAAAGGGAGTGAAGAGCTGGAATTTCTCCGAGAACTTCAGCGGTCCGTTTGGAGAGTGAGGCCGGTTACATTCCCATCTCTTGAACCCTTTGGATGTGTGGTCGCAGGCACTGTAGCCATCAAAATTCACCATGTACAGGACATAGCGCTCAGTCTTATCCTCTGGTACAGAGTCCTCATAGTGAGGGCAGAAAACATCCAGGTAGTCATTGATACAGACATCGATGTGGTAGTCACCCCTCTGGAATCTGTTGGAAACAGAAGGAGAGAATAGGTAATTTGTACAGGGAGGTGTTTCTGCTCTCACAATCAACAGCTATATCCTTCAAGAACTCTGGAGATAAAACATTTAGTATGAAAAGTCTTCACTAAACACTTAGGATTTATAGCCTGATTTGAAACGTTTTACATACACACACACACACACACACACACACACACACACACACACACACACGCCAGCCCTGCAAACACCAAATGCCTGCTACAGTTTAATTTTATAAAACTATGGCTTCTCTGTTTTAATTAATAACTTCCCCTCAAACAGCGGAAAAGTATTTCACAGGACATACTAGGTGGGAATCAAGAATCATCTGGGTAACTCTTTCTCAGTCTAAAGTCACGGCAGGAGAGTATACCAAAAAAAGCTTTTGTTTTAGCTTGTGAGGAAATTCTTCCCTAAGCCCTCAGAAAGGTTCACCATAAAACTGTGTTCCTGCTGAAATACAGCCCCCATAAAGTGCCGTAATCTTCAGGCCGGACAGTCAGTCTCACATGAACACTTCCCAGTGATGATGAGAGGGTCAATTCCATTTTTGGACATCTCTAAATGTTAGAAACTTTCTTCCTATATTGAGCATAAATCTGCTTCTGTGTAATTTCTACCCATGGATCCGACTTCTGCTGCCTGGAGTTACAAAGGGCGAATCTAATTCCTCTTCTGCAAGCTAGTCTATAAAACATTCGGAGATGTCAGCAGTCTCTGCATTCTTCTTTCTCTTTCCCCATGGCTGAAAATCCTCCTTCCTTTGGTTATCGCTGGGATGATTCCCAGACTCCTCATTTGAGGATCCTCCCATGCCCTCCAGTTTCCCAATGAGGCCCCACCCAGGAGGCTTTCAGCACCTAGGAACTTATGTTCAGCCTGGGAGTAATAGACCGCTTTTTCTTCTCGATGCTAAATACCCCGACAAAGATTCCCTTTGGAGAGACATTGTTTAACCGGGAAGGGGATGGCGCCACTCATTAAGTGAGCAGAACTGGCTTTAAGAATCGGATCTGGTGAGTGAAGTCATAGATCATCCAGAGCCTTAGTTCCACTACATGTAAGATAGGATAGCAATGAGGACCCGTCCTGTCCTGCTTGGCTCCTCAAGGCTCCTCAAGTCTCAGAGGAGGAAGAACATCTTGAGGTTTCGTAGCGCCAATGCGAGTGAGAGGAACTAGGGGAAGTTATCAGAGTATTCACATTTCAGGGAGAATCCTCGCTTGCAGGCCACTTCTTGCAAAGAGACCCACGCGTGTTTCTGTCTTTGTGTTTGGGATGCTCATGAGTTTGCCTCTTCCTCATTACGGGCAGACAATGATTCGTCAAGACGAAAGGAAAGACTGTTGCTTTTAAAAGATTTTTGAACATCAAGGTAACATCACTGCTAAAGTACAAAGGAAAGACATTGCACTGTTGAGATAAAAGGGTGCTGGGCGATGAATCATCAGCCCTCAAGAGTAGCCTGACAGTTCTGGACGGAAGCCAGACAAGAACTGCAGCAGAAGGCGATGCCCAGATGCACTTTATCCTATTATATTATTATTACAGATTTTAAAGACATCCAAGGGGAGAGGGTTTTTTTTTCTCTCTCTCCCTAAGTGTCACTCACGCTAGCTTGTCTAGCATTCGAAAGTGCTCAAACTGAAAATGAAAACTGTCGCTACCTGGGCTCACCCTTTATTCCCTTATTCTGTAATACTGTTATTCTACAATTAAAATCCATGCTGTCACATTATTCCTATTATTATTATTATTATTATTATTATTATTATTATTATTATCACTATTATTTCAGGACCTGTTCACCTTTTCCATCTTCCTCCCTGCTAATGTTACTAAAATTTTAATGAAGCAAACTATGGAACTGAAAACCCATTCTACACTGGGTTGACTACTATTCCCTTTGGGGGATACTGTACTTTCATGAGAGAGAAGTAAAATACTGAGCTGTCTATTTTAAACTTGTGATTCTTCTAGAAGCTAATATTCCCACTCTTCCATCAGTATCCGGAGACAATAATCTATCACAGTCAATTTGCACTTCTGCTTCGGTTCCTTGCTTGTCTGTCTTTCCAGACACGGTGTTAAGTAGCTGAGGCTACACTCGAATCTGCTATGTTACCCAGAATGACCTTGAGCTCTGAAACCTGTTGTATCTGCTTCCTAAGTGATGGGACTTATAGGCCTGTCTGTCTGTTTGGGTTCAGATCTTTAATTTGCACAAGTTTGTTTACTATAGCATATCAAAGAATAGGATATATATATATATGTGTGTGTGTATATATATATATATATACACACACAGATATATATCTCATACACACACACAAAATGACTAACCAAAATTCATGAAAGATATTATATAATGCACTCAAGAATAAAAGAAAAAGAAAAAGATTGCATGAGATATTCTTATTTTATATTAAGCCTCCTTTGGGTACAAAGTGGTCATGACTTTCTCACCGTGAAGAAACTCACAAGCGTGACTTAACACTGAGCACTTTTCTATGAGACATTCATTATTTCAGTTAATATTCATCACAGCACCACAGAATACTCAGCGTTGTTACATCTGGTCAAAGACAAAGAAACCAAGTTTAAGGAAACAAGTGATGTGCTCAGTGTTCCTGGCTAGTAAAAGGTGGAGGGGAGGTGGCCACGGAGCTAATGTTCTTCACGCCACATCCCCTAAGAGATTAAACTGCTAAGACCATGTCCGCAGGTCCACTTCATAGTCCCGAGAGGGACAATTCTCATTCTCAACGGGGTTCCAATTCTCTTTTCCATTTACTGATATGACAAGCGTTTGCTGTACTTGAGACTTGCGTGTGTTCTACATATATGAAGTACAGATACTATGAAACACTCAAAACTACTACGCTGAGTCGTTAGGAAGTGTTTGCCTTGAAAATGAGGAACAGCATCCAGAGAGGATGTTATCCTCTTAGCTCAGGTTCCCAGTAGGTAGGTAGTGGGGCTAAACTCAGATCCCAAGCCTTACAGGGTCCTGAAGCACAGCCTCTCTTTGTAACGGCGAGGGCGGTCGCACAGTAGGACAGCCCCACAGTTGCAGCAGCTTCTCTTCTCACGATGACAGCCTCTTGGAAGTGTGGGTACCAGTTTACTTTAGGGTGATATCAGTGTAAGTCACGCCCTGATCCTCCTCCTGCCTACTCACTTGACTCCAAAATCCTTACCCAGCAGCTGAGGGGAAGCTCCAACTCATGCACAGAATAAAGTATTGTGGGGCTCAGCAGCTGTTCACATAAAGGGATCTTTTCCATAGGAAACAGCTTTCCTGAGCTTGTGCTCACATTAAGGTGGAAATACACATCTCGAAAGACTCTAGAAAGACTTTGCATGCCAATATTTATAGATGCCCTGGGGGACGCAGCCACTACGTTAACAGGTTGGTCATTGGCTTAGAACTTGTCCTGCAAGTCTCTACTCTTTTTTGCTTCCCCTAATTTTACCCACTGTGTAAAATTTGAGATCCCTGTATCTTGTTAAGAGCTATAATATCTGGCAGCCCACCATGAAGGCAGCAGTCATTCTTCGTCTACTAAATTATCATTGGTTCTCCCCGCAGAACCACGAGCACTCACCCTATTTAGTAAGGGGATTTCAACTGTGGACAACACCAGTGTGACTGTTCTCACGATGTAAATATCTCAGGAACCAGAAACAGCTCACGTGTTTAGAAAGACCGTCCCTGCTCCTCACTGGGATATGCGGCTACTCGGATCATTGTTCCCCACAACCTACGATACTATTCTCCCGCAGCAAAAATATATTTCACACATCTATCAAAACTGAGCGGTAGATTGGTGGAGGATCCATGTCATCTATATCACAAAAGGTCCGTTTCACTTGATTAAGTATAACATTCAGGGCTAGAGAGATGGCTCTGTGGTTAAGAGCACCGACTGCTCTTCCAGAGGTCCTGAGTTTAATTCCCAGCAACCACATGGTGGCTCACAACCATCTGTAATGGGATCTGACGCCCTCTTCTGGTATCTGAAGAGAGCAACCGTACTAATATAAATAAATCAATCTTTAAAAAAAGAGAGAATAAAATTCAGCACAAAATGTAAGCCCCTTTAATCATCCCAAATTCCCAGAGTGAATTAAAACCTTGATGGAGGCTGGAGAGGATCAGAGCCACTGGTGCCACCTGACTGGTTAAAGAGAAGGCACAGTCCAAGGGCAACTTGTGGCAAAGTGACCACAGAAGCAAGGAACTATGGGAGACCTGGGGAATACGCCTCCGAGTACAGATGAGTGGGCGTGTCGCACAGATTTTGGCTGCTGACTTTTCAACACCTGGCCAGATTTACTCTTGATCATTAATTTACAACCAGCGTGAATAGCTCTTCCATTAGCTAACCCGTGCAGGTAGAAGTCAATCACGGCTAGCAAGCGCTCTACCACTGAGCTAAATCCCCAACCCCCTCAAAACTCAAATCCAATACAGGCAAGACATGACAGTGACTGTGTCTTCACTGAGTCCTCAATAATGTGCCCTCAAATGCGTGCTGAGATACAACCTAGAGTATCATCGGATGGCACGAGTTGGCTTGAGGCATAACAGCTCCGTGCTCCTCTCAACCCCTTCTTCTACTCTGGGTCACTGCGGCGGAGTGAAGCATCTAGTCCTTGAGTCCTTGGGTTCTCTATCAGCAGAGTTCTTAACTTAATCCTGTCCCTTGGTGGCTCTTTGTAAAAGGAAAGAGATATGGTGCAGCTGTCCTCGCCAGTGAATGCTGTTTCAGGTCACTGACCTTACCTCCCCCTCTACCATATGCCCCTGTGTTGTGGAACTTGACAGAAAGAGAGGGCAAACAGAAAAAAAAAATGCAAGCAATGTTCTGGCCTCCAGGACATGGTGCCACAGAGGTACAATCTCCCTCCAGCCACATTCTCCTGTAGCACTCTCGCTCTCAATCCAGCCAAGATGCATTTCATTTTAGTAGCTGGAAAAGGAAGGGGATGGCGCCTATTTAAAACATTCTAAATTGGCCTTTAGCATATGTTGCTGGCACAGCAGCGAGCCTGCTTCCAGGGAAATATGTAGTGAGGTATTTTATCAGGCAGCTCCTGAGTGAAGTGGCTTCCCTCCATAAATACAGCAACAGCGTCGCTGAAACGAGACAGTGCCCTCAGAAGTTAGGGAGCTTCGGGCACCTTTATCCCCCTTCAGGTAATGTCTTAAAGGATCCCACAATGAAAATGTTATCTCTCTCCAATCAGACGGCTGATGACTACATTTTAAATGTATTGTAACATGTCATGAGGTGATTCCTATTTGAGCAGGACTGTGCTGTCACTTCTTTAACGACAGGGCGACCTAATGGATTACGTACTGGAGCTGAAACGCAAAAGAACGGTGTGATTTATGATCGGAGATTAAGCGAATTTATCAGCTCAGGGTTCCTCTCAAATTTTAAACCAAATTGAGAGCGAGTAAGTCTCTACAGAGGCTGTCTTTCAATTCCACTAGTTTTGATTTAAAGTCTAATTACAGAATAAGATGTGCATGTTAGCCAGAGAATTTCTCATTCATCCCAAAAGGACCCGATGCCCCCTCCACACACACTCACACACCCCCCTCCCCCCCCACCCCCGTAAGAGACTTGGTCTTGGGTTTTTAAATGTGCTTCTGTGCACTGGGCAGGACAGCAGCCCTGTCGAGTAACAGGCCTCCCCCTGGCTCCTTCTGCTCTTTCTCACGGCACAGAATGCAAGCCTTATGGTCCCGATCCTAAATCTGAAGATGTTCTTTTTTTGTTTTCCTGCAGAGGTTAAAGCGTGAAATATAAGCAGCCAGTGAAACTTGGCACAGATAAACGGTGGCAGCGGCACCGAGGGCTGAACAAATATTTGTTTTGCTAATTTTAAACTTTCCCCTCTCTCCTGGGCTAAAAAGGGAGGATCTTTGGGGTGCGTTGGTTAATCAGTTTTCACACCCAGTTCCCAGAGTTTGAGGTGCGCAGAGTTTCAGCGCAACCTGATTGGTTGAAGCTGATGATGACCGAATCGCACAGCACTAGGCTGCCTACCTCTTCCAGGATCTGAGAGAAGTGGAGGCTCACAAACCAGCGGGAACCTGGTTCCATGTGCATCTCAGGGATAGGCAAATCCTCCTTACTCTTTTGCAGATGAAGTTCAGTCCATTCTAAGCTGCATATATGGTGGGGTGCCTGTGCTCATAGCTTCTGCCACATTGCACACCTTTTCAGCCAATGAGGTGTAAGGTACGGACGAAATATTTACTTTCCAGATTTAAGTGCCCTGTTGACCCACTCATGAAAATGCCAAGCAAAGTCCACTGGCATGCATGCTTTGTTAGGGTGGAGCTCTGTGGGATGACGACTTTCGTTAACTGTTGGTAATATTGATAAGATATATTCCTGCCTGATACTCAGAATCCATGCTATACTGACTTGTGACTTCCGGTTTTTTTCTCTCTGTTCTCTGTGTGTTCGCTTTACAGTCCCATATCTGATATCAGTTACCCACATCAAATGGTGGATACGAATCTCCAACAGCTCTCGCTTGTTGCTGGTCTAGTTTTAGGCGCATGAGTCTGAAATGTCTTTTTAAAAAACATTGTACTTTCTGTGAGCAGCACCTGCTTCAAACACGAGACACACAAAAATGCTCTCTGTCCCAGTGTTTTAACTCATTTGGAGTTTGTTTTATTAGCTTGACAGAGGAGCTCCAAAGGAAACAAAGCATTAAATTGGCAGGACCTAAACAAGACTTTTCTCTAGGAAGGGACTGGGTATTTTGGGTGACAGTCTAATTGCTTTTAAGCCCTCAGTGAAGCCGGAGGCAGGGAGTGAGAGAACGTCAATGTCAGCAGGCCAAGTCAGCCTGCTAACCAGGCAGAGACCTAACAGTGTGCACACATCACAGATCATGTCAAATAGTTTTCAAACGGGGATTCTGAAACAAAAATAAAGAATTAACATCTGGCAATCAATGTGGTCTTAATGTGGGTCACTTTTACAATGCAGAATAGGCTCTTTCTCACTACGTCTGCTACCCGGGAGCTTCCCACAAAGCTAAGGAGCAGGCCCTAAGCCATCTGGAGTTTTAGAGTCTCTTAAGTATTATGTGGTAGAGTCACTGACACATATATAGAGATCGACTAAGAGTAGGTCCAGAAAAAAAAATCACCAAATGGGTTATACAGACAATGTTTTAGGACCAAACTGAATGAGTTGATTATGATCGTGGTCCAGAGGAGTCTGTCAAACCAATAAACCACCCACTGAGCTGTTCACCTGTAAGCATGCCGTTCTATCCGATGTGGGATGATGGTAGCATCCGGCACAAATTCCAGGCCATTCTTAGTTTCAAAAGTAATAATAACGATGGAGCGATTATGAATCTCTTCTTCTGTAAGCAGCCCAAGGGGGGCTTTGTGGAAAATGACTTGATACTTCTTAAGCGAAATATCTGTATGTACCGATGTTCACTTTTTGAAAGTTATCTTCTAAACCTCAGACTACCCTGCCTTTTCAATAACTGAATTCTCCAGGACCTATGAGGAATTAGTCTACATTGTTGCTAAACAAGCAAGACACGATAGGCAAGAAGAAAGAAAAACTACATGTGTTTAAGGGCTATTCTTTTACTTTGACCCGTATCAGCCTAAAGGGAACGTGTATGCCAAGGAATAACAGCTGTGGTACCAGCTCATGGAGAACTTCAGTTTGTTAAGCAGAGACCGGTGCTGTTACTACACAAGAGGAAGCTAGGACCATGGACCACTGAAGACCTTGGAGTGGCGGGATAGACATTCTGACTGGGAATGAGGTTAAAAAATGAAAAGAGGTGGAATCTGGAGTGTCAAGAAATTAGATGTTTGCTACAGTCCTAAAAAAAAAAGGCATTGAATCCATCCAAAGGAAATGGGTAGATTCCGGGGGAAGCTGGGGCCTGCCTTTAGGTCTCTCACCCTCCCATCTCCTTGATGCTGCAGCATTCATTGTCCGTCAGTCGTCCCAACACCTGACTGAGGATCTGCACTTCAACGAGTGCCCAGACAAGGGGAGCTCTAGTCAAAAACAAGATGATTTGTAAAGAGCGGAACGATCTTGTGGATCCAGTGTCCCTGTATGAAATTCCCAGAAGAGTTTAACAGCATGATTAAAAAAAAAAAGAAAGAAAAGAGGTCAAGATCTTGACACCAAATAACGGGTGGACTGCAAAGGAGAGAATGGTAATCAGGGCTGTTGTTCAAGCAACGCTGGAAAATTACGCCTAGCAGAGGAGGCGACTTAAGCACCTAAGGCAGAATGAAAGTTTCTCTCTTGTCATTAAGTCCTCTATTCAATTACCATTTATCGGGGTAATTAAACACTGGAAAGCGATGCCAAGCTAATTGTTAGATTATGATAATTACATGTCTTTGCTATGCTACAGCCGATCAAAATAAGACGGGGGTCCCGTGCTCTCCGCCGAAGCTGCTCGGTAATCGGCAGACTTCCGTGCAGCACCGGGCCTGTTTATTACTAATTCATTACAAATCAGGTGGAGAGGCTTATTATTTGTAATGTCGCCCCCCCTCAACACCCCACCACCTCAAGTCTCCTGGAACAAGACTCCCAAAAGGTTAAGCACAAACTGCTGCCTCTCATTGGCCCATTTCCATCCCAATTACACAGCTGAGCAGCGCTGGGTGCCTCTATTTGAGAGGGTTCAGCAGTCCTGCTTCACAAAACCCTGCAGCCGCCTATCACACTGGCAGGAACACCCAAGACTCCTTTCAGCCTCTGCCAACCACTGTTCCGTTCTGAGTTGTGTCCCCGGCAACCAGAAGCTGGCGATCCAGAGGGTCTTTGGGTCTGGAGGCTCCCGTCTGCTCAGGTCAGGACCGAAAGCAGGCAGGGTTTTTTTGGTGCAGAGAGATGTGGAGAATACCAACTGCCTGGCATCCAGGCTCTCTGAGGCTTAACCCCGAGTGAGGAGAGGAAATCAAATTTCTCCGCCATCAACCAGTCACCACCAAGCAGTGACTGGTCTTTGGGACTACAGGCCCCAAAGTGAATTCATTGTCCTTAGCCTCCGCCAGGCCACAAGGCTGGAGGATTAACGTCTCCTTCTACACCTCCTCAGCCAACCCAGGCCACTGACTGAAGGCTGGCTGATAAACAGGCATCCCCCAGGTTTTATCTTGGGGTTTCTTAAGCTCTTCTCTAGAACTATCATCACTCGAGCGTGCTGTATGCAGAGCAAGCACCGCCCTAAAGTGTACCAACCTGTTACAAAATACCCATCATGCTCTCCTGTCCATTAAGACATGGGTTTCTTTTCTTCCACATTTGCTGTATTACACCCTTAATGTATCTCTATGCCTAGACGACTTAGGTTGAAGGCCTAACCTCTCTATGAATGTATTTGAGGCAGGGTCTTTATGAGAATAATTAAGGTTAAAGGGGATATAAAGGTAGAGCCTTTATCCAGTAGGACTGATGTCCTTTGAACAGGAGGCATCAGATCGCCCCCTCTGCTGGCCATGGGGAGATGCAGGGAGAGGGGAACTGCTCATAAACCATTTAGAGCATCCCTATCCAACCATGGCTGGATCTTGATATTGGACCTCCCGCCTCCAGAAAATAAATGTTACTTAAGTTGCCAAGTCTATTGTGGTTTGTAATGGTAGCATGGGTAATGGTGGGTCTTAAATATAAAATTAATAGTACAGGAGAAAGTGGAGTGGTGTTAAGTTGTAATACTATTGGTGACTATTGATGAGAGGCAATGACGAATGACCGAAAATGCTCATGGAAGAGGGCACTGAGAGGGAAGGGAAGAAGGCAGCCTTAAGCCACTGTTGGCACATGCCACAGTACCTTGCATAAGGAGATGCTCAAAATCCCGTAAGCTGTTTCGAACAGGAAGACCCTCTATTTTCCTAAGCAGGGACAGTTTCACCTCTGAATTTAACTTATGTCACTACAAAAGCGACTGTGCTGTCGCCCAGCAACCTTGTTGTCCTGAGGTTTCAGCTAGGCTTTCTCTTAGAGACAGAAGGAATGGAGATGTTGTAGAAAAGTCACTACTACACTTTTTTTCTCCTCCTTGACCCTGGAAATTAAAATAGAACACGATAGCAAAAAAAAAAAATCATAGTAAATGTGTCTTAGCAACACAACAAACCACAAGGTACTTCTTAATATCAGAACATAGGAAATCACCATTTAATGCACATGTTGGCAGACAGCCTGTGGTTTAAGACGAGGATGGGGAGCAGAGTACTACAGGTCATCACATAAACGTGGGTTTACACTACTTACTACTATTACAATTTCTTCCCTGAAGTTATTAAAAGGTTATTCATTCATACAGCTGGCTCCTATATTTACTTTTATAGCCTGGACCACAGAATGATATAAACAAGAATAACCCAACGTTAAAAATAAGAAACGGAGTACTCTCTCCCAAGTGAATTTAAGAGGAGGCAAGAGACGGACAGTTCATGATTTATTTCTGAGAAACAAATCCAAGCAGTTTGGGGATCCTCGGGTACAACAACAGCCCTCCCTACCCGAATCCTGTTTATCTCACTGACTGAGTGACTGGTGTTTTTCTCCATCCTCTTCGTTTTAATAAACTCGACTTTCAAGGATATACTTTCGAAACTGTAGTTCAAAGCAAGAGAACATGACCTCCCTCTTGAACTTGCAGAAGTTTTGGAACAGCTTGCTACAAGCTTTGAATGAGCCACTTGTACAGGCCCCGAGTTTCAAAGGACAGGAGATACACGGATGATGAAATGGCATGGTGATAACGAGCCCTCCACGCCGGCCGACAAGTCGGCACTAGGAGCTTCGAGAAGAAAGGGTCACAACTGGCTTTCCTCAACACTCAGCCGGACAATCTCAGATCCCAAAATTCCACATGTGCACATTAACGTTTTTATTGCTATTCAAAGTGTCCTCTCTTCTCTGAGAGAGAAAACAAAACCAAACAAAACTGGCTAGGGCCAGTCACAAACTCAGCGCTGACGAGTTAGGTCAAAAAACAATAGATGGGGTTTATAAAACCTGTGGGAGCTGCTAAATCGGCCTGGAGCTTAACACACAGAATCTATGCTCAACATCCGATAAGTGTGACTATAACTCATCATTCAATTTATTTACAGAAAAGGCCAATTTCATTTGTCGAAGCTTTAATTCAACATCTGCTTCCTCCTTTGTACATGCCAAATATTTAATTAAAATCATAACCCATCTTTATATGCTAAAAGGAACTCATAGGGTTTTGTTTTGTTTTTTCCCCATCCAAATACAACCTTCAACCATACCTCAGAGAAGTAGGGTGTAAGCAAACAGGGGATGTACTTTGGTGAACTCAGATCTACATGTGCCTCGGGAACATACCTTATAGCTGAGAAACAAAGTCTATAACAGTAAAGAGCTAAGATCCACCCAGAAGTCACGGTCCCTAATACTGCTGGCTCCTGTGGTGTAATAGCCATAACTAGCAAGAGTATCACGTGGCATGCGTGGACCAGGTAGGTACCAAAAACTCACAGTTCATAGGATGATTGAGAACAGCATCCACAGTTGGTACCATCAAGCCCAACCTGGGGCATGTGAACTGTGAGAAGCGGCAGGCAAGGCTGGAGGAATGGGCCTGTCCTAGCTGACAGGTCGTGTGATAAAGGTCATGATCTGGAGCACAAGGTAACTTCAGCTTACAGTTTTGAATTATAGAAAGTAACAAACTATCCTAACCCACTACAGGGAAGTGAACTGAAAGTTAAAGCATAAAGGAGCTCATAGTGGCTTTGTTTTATTTCAGTATAGGTAGAGATTTCTGGTGCTAAAGCTAAAAATATAGACGTCTACCTGTGAAGCACTTCTAATAGGACGTGAAATTTAGCTCTGTTTATTTTTCAAATCGGGGTGGCAGCTCCAATATACAATGTGTCTAAAGATGATGCCTATCTCCCCGAGTGGTGGTGCACGCCTTTAATCCCAGTACTTGGGAAGCAGAGGCGGGTGGATCTCTGTGAGTTCGATGCCAGCCTGGTCTACAGTTAGGACAGTTACGGGCTGTTACACAGAGAAACCCTGTGTCAGACAAACCAAAACCTAAACCAGCCAACCAAAACAAAAAACAGAACAAAACAAACCATGACCGATGATGTTTGGAAGTAAATGAAAACATGAAATACTGTTGCTCTCTGACAGGATATAACACTACACGGAGCAGGTGTGTTGGAAGAGGCTGTGCTGGTTCGAAGGACTAGAAAACTCCTAAGACAGCCCCAAGCCAGAAACATCGCTCCTGGCTTTCTTATTGGTAAGTTGAGAAGCAGCTTCTTCAAGTACAGCTGAATTAGGATTCCCAGCGCTGTTCATAGTTACGTCATTACCGCGTGCACTGGGCTCCTCCCAAATGCAGCTTTAACATTCAGTTTGACTCAAGTGTCACAGCTAAGCTAATAGAGAAAAGGCAGCAAGGTCCTACTTAAACATGTCTTTAAAAATAACAGTTTTATTTTACTTTAAATGGTTTCAATTTTTTGGAGGTTAAAATGTAATTACAACACACACACACACACACACCACTTTCCTCCACCTAATCCTTTCCCAGGGTTATAGACCTTTCTGTTCCCAGACACTACTCATACTCATTCCTGCGCTCAGCCCCCAGGAATTACAAGTGCATACATGCCTGCCTCACGCATGTGGAGTTCACCAACAGGGAACCTGCTTATTTCCCCTTGATACTCCCTAGTCAGCACCAATTACCTTAGAACCTTGCTTCTCCATCAAGGCTAGAGTGAGATATACAAGTGGACGGGTTCTGAGGGGCCCTGTCACACAGATGTTTGCTTCAGGGCCGCAAATTATGTAATATCTCTTTTGAAAACCCCTCAGGGAGAATTTTGGTCTTAAATAATATTACTTCCCAGAAATGTAGGTAGCAGACCAAATTTGATCCTTAAAGGACTTTTCTTTTTAAGGGCATCACTCTGTGTATATGTGCATGTGAATGTATGTGTGTGTATATGTGTGCATGTGTGTGTTTGTGTATGTGTATATGTGTGTATGTCTGTGTCTGTGCGAGTGTGTGTATGTGTGTGTATGTGCATGTGCATATGTGTGTATATGTGCATGTGTGTATGTCTGTGTATGTGTATGTGTGTGTATGTGTTTGTGTATGTGTGTGTTCGTGTATGTGTGCATGTGCCTGTGTGTGCCTCAGAGCACACCCACAGTCCTGGCCTCTGTAAAGAGTAGCTAGGAGAGCCGAGGAAAGTGAGCTCATGTTTTCCTAGGAAAGTCAAGCTGATTGTATTATCGACTGTCTACAGCATTAGCAATTTCCTACTGAATTACAAACTGTTTCCCTGCATTATATTATTGCTATTGTTCAATACCATTTTCATTGCCCTAATGAAACAACGCTATATAATAAGAGACCATAAAGTGCTGGTCACAGTTAAGCATAATGGAAGGGAGCTAAGGAAAGATCTATTTTTAAAATATGCAAAGAAAGAGATAAGAAGTGCTGATACTCAGCCGACATGATTCTCTTTATTCTTTTTTCAATTACTGGGACCAAAACAACATGGGCAAATTAATTATTTTTCTTAAAATAGTACAGATAGCGTTTTTCCTTACAATGGAACTTCTAGAAGATCTCCCGAAGAGTGCAAGTTTCCCTCAAGTAGAACCAAAGGAAGAAACAACAGCCAGCCCATCCCTGGATTTCATACACATCTTTCAAAGCAGCTGCTCAAGCCAGAGCATTCTAGTATCATGGATGAGGACATCCAAATTCTCCCCGGGGAGCAGGCTTCTCTCTGGGAGGTTTCTGGAGACATACCAGCTTAAAACCGTTAGCGCGTTGTTTACCGCCCTACCCTGAATCAACCAAAGACACAGATGACCGGCTTGCTACCCAGGGCTGGACGCCGCCCATGTAAGACGGCAAATCCACGTCCGACCTCTCTGCCTTTTATACAGAGGCAATGAAGATTAGCTGACAGCCTTTTCTATCTACACCCAGCTCCTTTTGGGTGGCGAGATGTACAAACATGATAACTGAAGGGACGGACAAAAGTGACAGCAGGTGTGCGGAGCTCACTAGTCACATCGTGACTGGGAGCCTGGCACTTAGGACACCTGGGCTAAAGCCACTGTACCCTGAAAGTCCCGCAGCAGAACAGGGATGCTGGGGAATGGAGTACCTTGTTATCATACACTACGCATGCCTGTAGTTGAGCCAGTGACAGTTAATGAAACCGCTGTGTAGTACACCAGTAGCAGGTGATGGGTGACTTCCCTGGTTCTAGAAACATCATTCCCTGCACTTGCTATCAGAAAAACCCTCCCCGCTGCTTTCTCAGTAGGCGTGGGGGTGTGAAGGTATAGCTCACTCGTAGTATCCATGCGAAGATCTGAGCCTCATTTCACCAAGACCCATTCTGGTCATGGAGCCAGCCCTCTGGAGAGCTCTGTTGAGTATTCATACTTCTATAGAATGTCCCGTGTGGACGTATCATGCTGAGATCTACACACTGTATCTGATACATCGATCTGACGCCAGCAGCTCAGAGCGCTCTCCTCGGTGCTCAGTTTGCTTGCAACTTCCCGTTTCTGCACCCTTGAACAAAGCTGAGAATAAACCAGGGTGCTATCTGCTAGGCCCCTTTCAATCGAGTGTATGACTTGAAAGATGAACGAGGATACATATTTATCTTTCCCTATTAGAGTGCTAATTTATGCAAGTCTGTCTGCCTTTTGTATCTATTGATTTGATTCTTGTTGTCTCATCCTCTGTGGTCCATTAGGATCCTCGCTGACTTAACAATAATGCAAAGTCAGACAAAAAATCCGTACGGGGTTTCACACGCGCTCGCCTCCACGGCCCATTTGAAAGTTTGCACAAGCAAAGCAATGCTAGGAGAGCTTGCAGGAGGCTTTCGGAAGTATCTCGCCTCATCACATCAGGAAGAAAACCTCGGAGGCGATGAGAATACTCATGCTGGAACCTCTCTTCTCAATTTGAAATAGTTGTGTCTGAACGTTGGAAAAGAATCCTGCGCCTCAGGCACACTGACATTAAAATAGAAGCACAATTAGAGATTACAGATTATAAAACCAGTAAGCACAGCTGCTACAGGCAGGACAGAAACATCCTTTTCCAAATCTACTTGGCAACACAGTTAAACTTAGAAGTAAAACTTCCTTCACCGTGACTAGAAAAGAAGAAGAAAGGAGGAGGAGGTGGAGAAAGCTTGACCCCAGAGGAATGAATTCTCAGATAAGGTTTTCTATCTATTTGCATCCCATCTCAAATAATTTTTGATTTATTGCTTCACTGAGAGATAAATATATACCCCAACATAGTCTCAGTGTTAATTAGCCTAAATCCTTCCAGTTTACAGGTTCAGGCAAACAAATCTAATTTTAGCCTTGAACATATATGATAAAAACACAAAATGGCTTAAGTTGTTGGTCGTAGAATAAAAGTATATAGAAGTTTTGGTCATACGGTGTGATTTTTTTTTAAAACCCCAAAGTATATTTTAATCTGCTTTGCAGAGTATGAACGTTAACCTCATAGCTTTGTGCTGCCAGTTTAGCCAGAGCTGGAAAGGAAGAAGGGAATGTACAAGCCCAGCATCTGCTCTCATTCTGCTTCGGGTAGCCCTGGAAGCAGGAAGCCCACAGCAGAAGTCACAGATGCTCACGAGCCCACGAAAGGGAGGCTTCTCGGCTTATTGAGCATTCTAGGAGAGCTCAGGCAGCGATGTCTGACATGGGTAGAGGGACACCTGGCAGGCGTAGAGGTCAGCCACCCAGACTATTCCAAGGAGGGTTGCCACAGCTCAAGATGTCCAGGACACTAAGAGGAATCCTTGGAACCACCTGGGAGGTGTCAATAAAAAAAGTCAAAATCAGCTCAGAAAGAGAAATCCACATTTAATCCTTCTCGTGGCACCTGGCTTCTTTTCCCCGCGCATATGGTATGTTAAGTTTCCTGGTGTCTGGAGGTTATCAAAGAAGCCAGAGTTTATTAAAGGTATTTCAACTTTTAGACATCTCTGATAACTTGAAAGAAACAACTATCTGTTGGTTCTGGCAGGCCATGCAGCAGAAAAGGTCAAGAGACAGGAGTCACAGCCACCTGCCCGGCTTCAACTCTGGGCTCTGCTACTGCTACGTAACCTTGACAGGCACCCTTGATCTGTTACCTCCCCACTGCTGGTCCCCTCTTCTGTGATAAAGATGCTATCTCACACCTACTACAACCCTCGTTACGGTTAACCCTTTGGTTGGGTTGATGGAAACTTAAAGCACTTGGTATAGGGATTGGCATACAGCAGGTGTCTCATAAATAAAGGTGAGAGGGGGTGCAACTATGTTACTGAGGTAATTTAAAGGGATACTTTTGACAGCCACAAACAAAGACATTTTGATTCTTAAAGGAAAAGGAAGCCTGGTCATTATAGCAAACATCTTTAGTCCCACACTACTCTCCAGCTATAGCATGAGGATCTTGAGTTCAAGGGCAGCCTGGGATGCAAAACCCTCTCAGGAAGGAAGGACAGAAGGAATCAAGGAAAGATGGAAGGAAGGGTGAGCTAGTGGAAGGGAGAAAGAGGAAGCAGCATGTGAACAAGGATCCTGAGACTCGAAATGACTTTTACAGATCAAAGTATCAACAGTAAGTACCACGTAATTTGAGAAGATTCGAGTATAGCGGTAAAACATTTTTCTCCATGAAATCTGTAAAAGTAACTTTGTCAGTTTAGACGAAGTCTTTCTAAGTGGCCCGGGCAAACCTCGAACTTGCTGTATAGCCCAGGCTGGCCTGTAACTTGCAAATCTTCCTGCATCAGCCTGTTGAGTGCTGGGAATAAAAGTGTCCACCAGGATACTTAGTTGCTAAAGATGCTTCTAAGAGAAGTTGTTTGTTTGTGTCTAAATGAAAGGGGAAATGCTGACTCACTTGAAGAGTTGGCTGTGTATTTATAAAGATAACAGCCTCCTCCTCCTTTGGAAGAGAATCAGACATAAAGGCATGGAGGCAGAGAAAAGCATTGCTTGAGTGGTGGAGTTTCCAGGACACAGAGGCCATCTCTAAACCAGTGCACCTTCCCAGTGAAACATCTGTCCTTCCATATGTACAGAGTCTTTCCGCCTGGGAGAAAAAATACACTTGCTAATTGGTGCATTAATACATGGTCACTTCTCTAACACACTAATACCTATCACACAGTACTAAGATCCAGTAGACACGGGGGTGAATCCTGATGAGAAAAGGGCTTCAGGAAAAAGGCCTCGAATAGAAAGAAACGGAGGACAAGACACTCTGGCTTCTAACTTTAAGGTGGGCTTCGGAAAGTTTCTTCCTATTACACTATGGTGTACAGTTTTCTGAAGGAAGAGGAGGGGGAGGAAGGGAAGAGGGAGAAGAAGAAAAGCTTGCTTGATTTTAAATTAAATGTTGCTAGAACAATATATTTGATCTTGGAAACATATGTATGTTTTAACTCTGTTAATTGGTCCATTCATTACAGACAAGTGTATCAATAGCCTTCCATGTTTCAGGCATTTGTACCTGTAGGCAGAGAGACAAAACTGAATTAAGCCATAGGAGTGGACAACCAGTGGGGTATAGGAGTGACTGCTGGACAAGTCAATGGCCACAACAAAACAATTAAGTAACAAATGCCCTAAAGGCTTTGATAACAAATGCTATATCTCTCTTTTCAGGCAGCAGGAACGGACTTTGAAAGAGTTGTTGGAGACCTCCGACAAGCCATGTTGTGGAACAGGTTATTTCAGAAAGAGAGGTGTGGGCTCTCCAGGCACAGTGACTTGCGAAGCCAGAAAAGGCCTGAAGCCATGTTTTTGTTGGAAGCAAGGGGAGCTACCAAGGAGAACCAAAACTTAAACAGAAAAGTCTGCTAGGCACTGAAGAAACAGGGAAGAGTTTTAAGAAGGAGCAGACCTGGTTGGGTTTGGATATTAAAGAGATAATTTTTTTTTTGTCCTAGAAGAAGGAGGCTAGACACAGAGAGAGAAAGCATGCCTGGATTCTATTATAACATAACACACAAGGCATTCATACACTCAAGGGCACACACACACACACACACACACACACACACACACACACACACACAAACACACACACACACACACACAAACACCTCTCACAGGCTTGAGTTGAGGGGTTTTGCCCTTTGCCTTCTGCCAATAAATTATTCACTTCCACATCTATTCAGAAGCTGTTTGCAGAGGCCCTATTCTACACAGGATATATGACATTGTGGATAGCAACAAGTTAGGTTAAATACAAACTCTCCAGGCTTCTTGTGATTGCCTAGATATGAAAGAAGGTTTAAACAGGGCATTTGTAGGATTGAAGAAAAGGAGAGGAACAGGAGAAAGGTTCCAGAGAGGCAGGAACATCAGAGATAGGTTAAAGATAATCCTCAGTGTGTGTTCCTTACTTGAGCTCTTACCTGTCACATGCTGAGAGAACAGTGAATGTAAATGGGGACCCTGGGCTCACCACTGCTCGCCTTTTGTAATCTGGGAATTTGGGCGAACCATTTAATCTCTTCATTTATCACTTTTTAAATAAAGGAATGGAAAGTAGATATTGCAGTTTTCCTTTAAATGAAGAAGAGGTGGGCTGGGGCTGTACCGCCATTGTAAAATGCTTGCCTAGCATATTCTAGGCCCTGACCACTACTCCCACCCCTGCAGACATAACAACGAAACGCAAACTTAAAGACTTCCCAGGGATTGGAGACGGCTCAGAAGTTAAAGATCACTGGTTGTAATTCCAGAGGACCCAAGTTTGATTCCCAGCACCCGCATGGCTCACAACTATCTGTAGCCCCGTTCGAGAGGGTTCAACATCCTATTCTGGCCTCTGAGAGCACCAGGCACTCATCTGATGCTGAGACTTAGATGTGACATCATTGTCATAATCATCACCACCATCATCATCATCAACAACAACATCATCATCACCATCATCATCGTCGTCGTCGTCACCATCATCATCACCATCACATAAAAAGTAAGGTACACATCAAGAAGTTACTGTGTAAATAGTAACTGAATTATTTCAACAGCCAAAGACTTAGTTTGATACTGAGGTAATTCTCAGTTGCACTCATGAACTTGATTCATTATACCTGATCTAACCATACGCAGAAGCAGCACTGCGGTTGCCTGACATCTGTGATGACACCGGAAACGCAAGACAAAACAAAGTAAAGCAAACCAAGCAAAAGTCATGGCGGCGAGCCAGGCATAGTGATACATGCTTTGAATCCCGGCACTCAGGAAGAGGCAAGAGGATCCCTGTCAAGTCTGGGCCATCCCAGGCTACACAGTGAGTCCCAAGGATATGGAGAGACCTTGTCTCAAAAACCAGAAGAAACAAGCCGAACAAAGGACAAAGATCTCCACTCTCTCTGCACAGAAAGTGACGGGACCAGGGATGACTTAGGTGAAGGTGACGGATGAGAAGCTATGAGAGGATGTGTAGCTCCAGTTTATCACACTCCACACCACTCTGCCTGCTGTCAGCCACACTGCGGGATGAAACCAAGCAAGAGGAGATGGCAGGTATAGCAAAGAGAAAAGCTGGTGACATCCTCATTCAGGAATGCCAGTCAGGGCCCCTATCATGTGCTTCAGGCTCTCATAAGGATCTGCAGTCCTCGAGGGGCTGGCTAGGTTTTGCTGCCCCCAACAAAGGAGTCTAAATACGGAACGCGCACTTAATGGAAATGACTTTACACCTGTTCAGTGCTCCTAAAATGGTGGGAGAGAAACCATCTGCATTACCCTCTCTGGACAAATAAAATTTCTCTTCCAAAATCTTTCAGAAGATAATTGAATGCCTTAACTGAGTAGGTAATTTAAGATTCTGTCCATCTCTGAAACTGCTGGTAATGTGTTAAACAGATGGAGGTCGTTACTTTTATCCCTCAACCCTTGCTTCTGGATACGCCAGCATAACCGCTCTGTTGTTCGGTGTGGCAGACAGCCCCACAGGTCCCGGAGGTGAGGCAAATCTTGTCCTTTTGAGCCTAGCTGTTATTTTTGCCAATAAATAGGGATAACACTGGCAAAAAAAAAAAAAACCTCAAATACTTTATCTGCCTCAACTTCCACATTAAGAAGGAGGAGACTTATGGCAGAATGGTGTTTGCCCAGCAACATTTTTTTTTTTTTTTTTTTTTTTTTTTTTGGTCACTGAAACAAAATGGGTTTTAAGTGCTGTGTGGGATGTCTATGGGTTTGCTTAGAATTCCAGGTGAAGTTCCTCATTTCTCCAGATAACAGTAAAAAATTTTACTGCCTACAGAAGTACTGAGTCAGCTTAACGGGAAAGTCACAGGCCTGGAATCATGAAATGCTTTCTGGAACCCACCCCTGCCTGTCTTCCTCCTCATTTGGCTGAGTGGGTCTGTTCACATCCGTAGTTATAATCTACCCAAGACGTTTGTTGGAGCCTAATTCTTCAGTGTTGTTCAGTCGGTCACATGGTCTTTTCTGCATTTTTCTGCTAAGCTTTTGTCTGTGGTTGATCAAAAAACCCTGAGCCGCTGAGAGGCAAAGGGTGAAGCCGGGGTGCGGGATGGACGTGGCTTGTCTACGTGTCCCAAGGGAGCATTTATTATTTTACTCAGTTGGACTCAGTTTTGTGAGAAACATGGGGGTGTTCAGAGCTCTAAAATTATAAATGTATAATATTGTCCTTGATGTCCGAAACCACTCAGATCAATGAGAACATGGAGTTTATGTGTATATGCCCTGATTCAGGGGTAATATGTTTTAAAAACAAAATGGTTTATCATTTGCCCTATTCATTAATAGGAAAGGAGGAAGCGTTCTGGAGAGCTTCTGTCCTCTCTGTGTAACTGCAAGAAGTGGAGTCACTGGGCGCTGGCGTTTCATCCCTTGGGAGGTCAGGAAACACCGCACTGTTTACGTAAAAACTGTGCATCTAAGCACAGATGAAAATGGTTAGCTACACTTTTTAGACTATTAAAGTTTTCACACCACTTTGTTATTCACTGATACCCATCAATAAACCCCCATTGATCACTGGAGAATCTTAATGTAGCCTCTTGTGCCGCGATGCCCATGCACTGAGGCTTCAAAGACCCGTTTACTGCCCGGGTGTAATTCACCCACTTATCCCTGCTAAGATAATACTCCCATTTAATTACCCATGGAGCAACTGGATAAATCAACTATGGTGCTTTGTATCAATGGTCTGTGTACCTGCATAGGAGAGGTGGGGGAAAGATCAAGACTGTTTTCAACTTATAAACTACAAAGATTAGAACACGGTACTTTCTCAATAAATCACAAATTAGCTGATACATCTAGATTTTGAAAAAATGGGAAAAAAATAAAATTTGGATACTCTAGGAAATCTCAGTTGTCTTGCTGTTTGAGGTGGAGGGTCAATATTCATGATCTGTATTTATGAGCACAGATCCCTTATAGATAAAGAATGAATGGCAATGAACAGGTAAGCAAATCATGGGAGAAAACATCTCCAACCCAAACTCCTGTGAGTCTTCAGTCAGACACAAGAACCACATTGCATGACCACAAGCGCATGCAAACACACACAGTCTTTAAAAAAAATAAAAGAATATTTACTGTGGTTAAAAAAAATAATCTTAATACTTCAAATAAGTAGAAAGAAATCCTTGCCTGTTTTCTTCACTTTTAAAAATTCGTATGAATGTTTATATTATCGTAAGTCCTAATCTGTGTAGTATTTTAAACAAATCTTAAATTGATACAATTTTCTTTTGAAGACACTATCTTTCGTCTTTATATATATATATATATATATATATATATATCACCTATATTCTTTCATCTTCATTTATCATATATGTGTATATGTATATGTGTATATGTATATGGCTGTATAGGTGAGGATGGCTTTGAACTTCTGGCTTCCGACCTCTACCTCTCAAGTGTCTGAATTACAGGTGAACATCACACCCATTTATGATGTGTTAGGAATCTAAGCAAAGCTTGTATATGCTGGGTAGGCAATCTACCAACTGAGCGATATTGCCAGTCTGGGGTATTTTATTTTTAATTGATAGCATATAATTAGACACTGGATATCGTGATATATAATATGCATTGAACAGTAGCCCTGGCGCACAGCCATATTCTCGATCGAGTTCTAGATGTGGCAGATGTTTAGAGGCATGTCAGATCTCAGTGATTAAGAGCGCCCACTGCTCTTGCAGAGAACGTGGATACATACAGTTCCGGGCACCCACATGGTGACTCACAGCCGTCGTCTGTAACTCTAGTTCCAGAGTACTGGATACCCCTCTGATCTCTGGGCACCAGGCCCACGTGTGATCCGCAGACATGCGCACAGGCAAAGCACTCATAGGAATAAAACAGATCATTACAAAATGTAAAAGATACAAAAGTCAGTGCTCTCTGCATTTTATAAATATTTGGTAAACTAGACAATGTTGTGACTGATATAATAAATATTATATTCAGAAACAACTTGATATCACTTGAGCATGTGATATAAAATCACTTTATTCTGAGTGTAGCCTAAGACAGCTGAACCTGCCGTACACGAGACCCTTTCTTCTGTACCACACGTATGTCGTTTTGCATGGAAACAGATTTCCAGAAAGTGGGTACCGGAGAGGATCCCTACAGAAACAAAGATCTATTGATAGGGAATTGACTTCATGAGTTTCAAAGTTATTGACACGAGGTGATTTCAAAATGCCACTCTCAATGTGGTCTGACAAGTTCCTACTTCTGAAATTTTCATTGCCTGGAGGTCTCAATCTACAGCAAGAGGAATGCTCAAACTCATCCAGAGGTTTGAAAGGCAGACTCCGCTGGCTTCGGTGGAGGGAGCAGGGCGGGGATGATCGACATACTTGTTGACACGATTCAGGAGCGCTCAAGGCCATCTGAGGCTAAGGGCCACAAGTGAGCTCAGCAGAGGCCTAACCTGGCTAATTGTCTCCCCTGATTGTGATGGGTTTGATTAGGTAATCAGCTCTCGGCAGCCCTCAGGCAGAGATGCCAATGGAGGTGGTGGGGAGAGTAGCATGCAAGGTCACCACTAACCCGCTCTTAAAGCATCCGTGCTACCAATAGGAACGAGAGCAAATCATTCTCCTAATAATCGGCCTGGGCATTTTCCTTCTGTTACTTTTTGGTTGCATTTATACAAAGTAAATAAATCAAATATCGGTAGTCGGGTTCTCTGAAACTAAAAGTATGTCCCCACACTGTCACTGGAAAGCAAAGGGCTGTGTAATTCACTCCTGAGGTGTTATCTTAAAATAAGTTATACTAAAAAAAAAAAAAAAAAAAAGAAAACGCAATAAATTGTTTAATGAATTGTAAATACGCCTTTTCTACTTTCTTTTCATCAAAACGTCAGAGCAAGTAGGTTCAACTCTTATCTCTAGTTTTGGGATAAAGACTAACATCCGGTTATCCAAAGTGCTACGTTAGAACAAGCAAAGTTCAGTGTCCAAGGCCTGCCTGAGCGTGGTCTGCTGACTTTACCTCCAGGTGGAAATGACTTTCACATCTCAGGAGTCTGAGCTAAGAATCTTTTATTTTACTACTCCCGCATGAAGATGTTTAAACTCTAAGATTTATGTTCCAGAATTCTTTATCTCTTAAAGGTGAAAATATGGTGGGGGTGTGTGGGAGGGTTCAACATGCAAAAAGAAGTAATATTTTATTTCCCCAAATATATTATTAACCTAACCGTATCCCTCTTTGTTTATATATTTGCCGTGTCTCGTTCATTACAGTTAGCTGGGCTACTGGGCTGGGATAAGAAAGAATTCGTCGTAGTGAGAATAACTTCATCCATGTTTCATAAATATGATGCCTGCTTCTTAAACTGTCTTCCTAGCGTGGCTATAAGAATTAGACCCAGGACTGGAGTACGAGGTCTGAAAAGCTCACAGGAAAAGAGATGCTTTCTATCCACAGTGAAGTGTTTAAAGCATTCGATAACATTAAACACAGACTTCCATCTACCTGCCAGACGGCACAGAATCTCTAGCCTCAGATGGTGTGTCTCCAAATGTAGCTGTCCGTCAGCTCGTGTCAGAACCTAATGTCTTTTCCACGGCCTTACACATCTGGTCCCTGTCAGTGTCAAGGATACTTGTTGGATGTGGTGTTGAGGCCATTGAGATGATTTATATGCACAGACCCAAAGATCTCAAGGCTCGTTCGAGGGATGCGTTTCATCTGGTAGACTGACTGACTGAAATTAAACAAAACTTTACATCCTGAAATCTGAGCGTGCAATTCTCTGCTGCTCGCTCAGACAGGAGTATGGTTAGTTAGTTCAGGAATTCACAGAAGACCCATGTCAACAGTCTATTAATAAGACGGGGGGGGGGGGGGGGACGCGGTGGGGGGAGGGCACATGGGACACCTCCGTGCTTTGACCTCTGACCTCTTTAAGCTGGCACATTTTTAAAATTCTTTGTGGGATCAAGAATGACTAACCAGCCACACTGGGAATAGAAGTATGGATATTTGGTATTCAAATGTGCCCAGTGTTTTCTTTGAAAAATCGTTAGCCCAGGCGGAAGACTGCATGTAACATATACGGCATGAGTCTTGAAAAGGGTGTTTTTACTTTTGTTTTTTCAAATAAATATTTGGGTGATTGGAAGAGGAAATTCTTCACTCTTTAATGTCCCTTCTGTCGCTCTAGGAAAAGAGAGTCATGTTATAAAGCATGCCACTGTCTCTTTCTTGGACATTAAGGTCGTCTTTGAAAGTAGATAATGGATAATTTTCTTTCCTCAGTCTGAGTTACTTCTTTTTCCCCACAGAGCATGTGATGATCAGGTAAACTAACTTGGGTCCCGTCAGCATGAGCATATGTTCAGATGCTAACTTTACCGACTAGATTCCCCGTCTGGGTGTAGCTACCTCAGCCTTTGAATGCTCCCTACAAAGAAAGCTTCATCTTCTATTAGGAAATGCTTCCTGTTTATCTGCTACCTGATTAACATATGTTTAGCTTGACACAATGCAATGTCAAAGATATTAACTCCTCTGATGCGGAGGCCTTAATTGAAAACGACTTAACAAGGGAGGGCTAAGGAAGGGCTGTGTAGGTACCATGCTCATCTAGCTAAGGCTAATCTAACCTAAATGGATGAGGGTGTCACTCATATTTTTCCCCCAGTGTGCTCCCAGCCATTTCTGCATCCCTGTCTGCGAACGTGCAGAAACTTGCTTGAGCACGGAGGAAAGAAACTGACGTTAAGTAACGATTGTTCGGTAACGTCCGGGCAGTGCACGTCGGTTCTTGAAGAAGCCAGCTGCTTGTGCCCCATCATCAGTCCAAGCCGGCTTGTTGTAACGTGCGGACTGTTCCGTGCCAGTGCTTTCTGTCCAGACAAAGGTGGGGAAAGCGGCTTCTGTAGCCACCAGCACACAAGAGCAAAATCCTCACAGATCTTGCTGAGCCTCTGGAGAACTGAAAAGCATCCTATTTTAAGAAAAGATGTTTTGAAATCAAGGGCTGCTGCAACCGTGCTACTAGTTGGGGGTATGTGTCCGGGGTGGTAGAACAAATCACACTCATCCCCACAGGTCCACTCCGTCTCTTTGCTGCTCCGTGGGGAGTGGGTCTGGGAGTTGGAGAAATCTCACCTCCTGTCCAAGTGAGTTTTCTGGGGGGACTTGTCCCCTTGCCCAAGATGGCCAGGCAAGAGATTCAGAGAAAGAAACTTAATTCCGTTTCCTGCAAGGGTAAACACTGCTAATAGATTCAGAAGACATCACAAGGATTTGCATGGCCCCGATGTTCACTGTGACTCAGAGCAGGTGCTCAGCTCCTGTACACCGTGCGCCCCACGCTTTCTGTGGATTTTAGGTTCCTTCTGCAGGTCAAACTTCACGTGGTTTTTTTCTTCTTCTGTTTATAGCCAGGCCCCACGGACAGCGAAAGACCCAACCGCCTCAGTGCCCCACTCAACAGCTGAACCTGAGTTTCTGGAATGTTACCAGGCTTAAGATGTAAGAACTCAACATGCTCAAAGCTGCTGAAAGAAACACCACGTTTATGGCTCTCTTCTCACCACTGACTGGCCACTGCCGGTTGACAGAGATTAAGAGCACTGGCTGTTCTTGCAGAGGACCCAGGTTCAATTCCCACCAACTTGGTGGCTCACAGCCCTCTGGATCTTTAATTCTAGGGGACCTGATTCCCTCTTCTGGCTTCTGTGAGTGCTATGAACACAGGTGATGTAAGGTTTATATATGGAGGTAAAACACCTGTATGCATGAAAACAAGGGAACCAGCAAACAGAACTGTAACGGTGAAACTGCTGATTCGGCACATTGAGTTTGAAGAGTGGGGGTGGTGGGGAAGAGGGGCCAGCAGCGGGCACCTGCCCCACGCCTGAAAACTCGAGTCCATATCGTAATAGAAGAAAGCCAACTCCAGAGTGTTCCCCAACCTGCACGTGCTTATCTCATATGTTCGTCTCCCTCACTCTTACATGTTTTTACAGTTGGTATTTCAGTGGCCTCGTGGGCTATTTTTAGTGAATAGCTTGACTGGTTATTCAAAAGCCTTTGCACAGTTTTAACTATGGGCCAGGCACCATGAAGAACAGTCAGGAAGTCACGACGAATGTACCCGCCCTCTTATCCGCACATACATGTAAATGAATAAATGAGGGGGTGGGGAGAAAAGCCATAGTGACTTATCACAATGTGTGCTCCTTTCGCATTCTTTAGTACTGAACTGGAGCTGTTATTCCCATTGGGCAGACGAAGTAATCGAGAAGAAAAATTCTGCAATCTGTGCTGACCAACAATTTCTTTACTTTCTTTTAGTCCAGTGTTTCTCAACCTGGGGGGACCCACACAGAATTCCCATATCAGAATCCTACATGATTATATTTATATTTATATCGATATTTATATTATGCTGCCTAAGGCACTGTGTTAAAGGGTCACAACATTAGGAAGGCCCCATGGTTGGGACAGAAAGAACCATGAGCTTCTAATTACATTTTGAGGTGTGAAGGTGGGACCCTGGTTATATGGCCGGGTTGTATATAGCTCGGAGATAAGAAAATCTTCGCTACAGTCAGAGTCTGCACAGGAGTTACCTTTCTTTAACCTTAGAAAGTTAGGAGGCATTCTAGGTGGGGGACAGCAAGACAGAAGCAAGGGCAAAGAAGGGAGGCCAGGTTCTACAGTGGACTACTGAGGCTCTCTTAGATGCACTGGAAGTCTCCACTAAGGGGACACTGCGTGATGGTGATGTGCTATGGAGAAATGAGTGCTGGGACCCTCACCAGGGGTCAGAATCGTGGGTTATTTGCCAAGGTTTACGAGAATCCCCTCTTCCTCACAAGTCAATTTAAGACATTTTTTGTAAAAGTGATCGAGTCCCTCTGAGGAAGAAAGAGCATTTCAGGAACCATTTTTCTACTGCCTTGTCTCTTATGCAATAGAAATTTTAATCACCCATCATAGTATCAAGGGAAAGCCAGAATAATTTAGTCTTTCTTTGTAAACTTCCAAGTTCTGCTGATAGTTTAAAGAACGCATTCAAGACCTTTCTCTTTTCCATTTGATTCTCTACAAAGGATCTCTAAGTACAAAAATTCTTGATTTTTTTTTATGTTGACAGTGAAATATGCTTTTCCATACATGCATGTCTGACGACTCTTTGTTGTCTGACCTAAGGAGCATTTCTCCTTTCATATTACTTTAAGATAATACAACTTTTTTTTTTTTTTTGCTCTGGATAAAGGGGGGGAAAGAATGTTGTAGGAATCAGTGACAAACCAAGGCTGAAGCAGAGGGCCTTGAAGATCATTTATCATACACCGAGGTCACGCAGCTGAAAAACTGGCACTTCAAGGGGTGGTCTCAGTTGTCAAAAGATCCCCAGACTCAAAGATGACAGCATTCCTGAATCCCGGGACAGAGTTGAGAATGCTACGTCCACGGTGACTATGGATGAGAAGACTGAAGAACTGGGAGCCGGTATTTTCTTCCTCTAGAAAATCACCAGTGCAGAGAGTGGGAGGAGGGTGAACACTCTGGAGTTGTCCAGTGGCACCAGAAGAGGGAACCCCAGCTCCAACCACAGAGGGTCTGTTAATCCTCATTCCCCAGCGGGGCCACACTGCCTGGAATCCCCCTGAGAAACTGTCACCCAAAAACAGAGCCTCGCCAGAGCTTGCCTACTTGGTGGCCACGATTCTCGGAGGTCTCTAAAAGCAAGCCGTGGGCAGCCACTTCGAACCTCTGCCATTTCCTCCCTCTTCCCTCTTGTGCAGGCTGAGCTAGCATCCATAGTTTTCTAGCATGAGAAAAGTCCACTATATGACAGGAGGACTATCACCAATAAGTAATGTCATTCGGGAATGACCAGCCCTAAAAAAAAAAAATTTTCAGGGAGTGCAGATTAACAAACAACCTGCAGAAGGTCAAAAGATAAATAATATCAACGATTCGAAAAGTATCTGCTTTGTGATTTTGGTGGACACTACCCTCATGTTGGTGGAGATTGGGATTATTCTTTTAAAAATATACTAAAGATGAATTTAAGAACTGGATCTTGCGCGGTGGAGCAGAGGTTTATGGGCCCCATCCATTTCTGCTTCCTGCCCTATTATTGCCTGCTGACTATTTTTGCTCATAAGGGACCGTGAACTATCCATGAGTGCAAAATGGATACAGCACAGATTGATTCAGTAACATCACACAGACATGTATGAATAATGAGGTTTGGTTGCAGCCTGTCATACAGCAAGCATATCGGTGTAACTGATTTATTGAAAACTTGAGTGAGTAGAGCCTCCTTCTTAGAGAAAACAACAGCCCTTTACTTTTCTTCCCCCCTTTCTGGTAAAGCCACCTATTTGAACAAACTAATAATGCCCTTTGTAATGTAGACTGTGCCAGACGAAGCTGGCACACTGCTGACCTACTTCCAATATCTGAAATTTAAAAAAAAAAGGGACAGAGAGAATAAATGATACCAACATGATCATGAAACTTAAAGGCTCAGCAGAGACGCTAATCGATTTCAAATCCCCCTTCCACCCCCCAAAGAAAGCTGTGGTTCCTATGGGCGACTATGACAGCTTGAGGAATATATTTTTTGAAACGAGGGGAAATGAGCCTGTTAACCTCCTCCCCGCTTTGAACAATATCCGAGGATGTGTAGTATGAAAAAACAAAAGAGCCCTTCACATTCATTTCATATCTGTCATGCAAATATGGCAGGCCCAGCTGTGAAAACCAAGGGAAGAGCAATGACATCAGGCAGAACAGGCCAGCATTTCTGAACTTGCCCCTAATCCTCTGTTCTCCGAGCAGGAAAAATCCCAGTCTCGCCATCTGCACATTTAAATAAAAGGAGGTGGAAATTACAGTAGAGGGTGACCACTAGATCTCGTTTAACTTCAGGTTCCCAGAGACCTTAATTTAAAAAACGAGAGGGTTTTTTCTTTTTCTTTCTTTTTTTTTAAATTTAAAACAATAGTTATAATGTGTGAGAGAGAATAAAAGACTTGGTTAAAATGTCCATGATTACAACATACAACTGTGTACAATTTTCATATCAAGCAAGGACTAGGTAGACACCTATAGGGATGAAATTTGCCCAAGAACACGGAGAATGCTACTCTGTTCAGTTCTTTCAGGATTTCAAGGTACCACTTAGGAAGTCACCGAGTTCAAGCTGCAAATAGCATCTTTGGGAGTGCAGTCAATACACCCCTGAAGAGAGGTCTCACATGTCAGATATTAAATACAGAGAAAAGGACTCTACAGGTTGTAATCTAGGCAAGAGAACAGGGGATAACCATTTGTCAGCTAAATAAACCAGAAATAGCCTACCAGCATAGCATCACTTCCATGGGTCAAAAAGAGTTCCCTTTATATAGAATCACCAAAGATCCTGTTATCACCCTTTTGAAAAACAAAGCAGTATTTTTAATATGAGTAGAGGAAATTAAGCCAATGTAGCAATAACTCGATTAGCCTACACAGTCAAGAATCAATTATTTAATATAAGCATTAAATAATATTTTTTAAAGCATCTGTAATTTATTCACTGGCCCTGGGGATATCTTTGGAATCAAAGACAGCTTAGCGGAGTTCTGAAGTTCTCACCAAATACTTGTGCATATTTTCAGAGCCTTGAAAGCCAAGCAGAACTTTCTGCTTCAGGCTACGCATTAACGGAATTCCAACGTGTCCTGCACAGGGCAACCTCTTGACCAATTCTTTCCTGAAAGTCTTCAGAATATTTCTTTTGTGGAGAATGTGGTTAGACCCTGAAGCCACTAAAATGCCAGTACACACACACACACATACACACACGCGCATGCACGCACGCACGCATGCACGCAGACAGACACACCAAAAACTATAGTCTGAGAATGGTATGCCAAAGCTATTGTTTTTGCAGCAGAAAATAAAGAATTCACATCATTAACAAGAGGTGTGGAAGTAGGAGTCTGTGGAAGTCTGCAGAAGAGAAAATCAGAAAGGAAAAAAGGGAAGCTGGGCATGCCGTTAATCCCACCACTCAGGATGTAGATGCAGGCAGGTCTCTGTGAGTTCTAGGCCAGCTAGGACTACGTGAAAAGACAGTTTTAAAATCAAACAAACAAGCAAAAGAATAAAAAGAAAACTAGAAAAGATGGATGGGGGCAGGGGCTGGGGAGGAGAAACAGGCAAGCACCTTCTTGTTTATGCAGTCTTAGGACTGGGTGAAGTGGTACACATCTTTAAGTTCCTATTTTCAGGGAGGCAGAGACAGATGGATCTCTGTGACTTTAAAGCCAACCCTGGGCTACACAGGGAGTCCCATGCCTGCCTGAGCTATACAATGAGACCCTGCCTTAAAAAAAACAAAAAAAGTTCAGGACTTTTATCTTGACAAATCAACTGAGAGAATGAGACGGATGTTGTGTTGCTGAATTCTCTCATAGCCCTGGATAGAAACTGAGTCCACAGTAAACCTCCCCATGCAACAAGTTCTCCGTCTACATACAGGGTAAGCTGTATCACACAGCAGGACCCTTGTGAAGCACCCGTGTTCTTAGGTTCCCCTGTCTTAGTCAGGAGTTCTGGGGAGACACCTCCCTGCAAACCTCTCAGGGAGTTTACTATGAAAAGAAAAGAAAAGAAAAGAAAAGAAAAGAAAAGAAAAGAAAAGAAAAGAGGAAAGAAAGAGGAAGGGAGGGAGGGAGGAAGGGAGGAAGGGAGGAAGGGAGGGAGGGAGGGAGGGAGGGAGGGAGGGAGGGGAACAAAAAGAATCAAAAATGAAAATGTCCAGCAAGATCCAAATAGACCCTGTCACCTGAGACAGTATCACCCAGAATTCCTGGCTTTGTACACTAGAACCTGCATGTATCCCCAAGAAACTCAGAGCCTTCAGTTAAGCCTAGTTTTATTCCCCTCTTCACAAAGACTCCCACACCCATTCTTTAGCCTTTTAGATCTAGCCTTATACTTCTGTTACTGCTGTGCTAAGATTCCGCCCATTCATGGGACTAGAGAGCAATACTCCATGAGGGTTCGTACTGGAGGGAAAATGGAGCTGGCAGGCTGGCAGGAAACCTGGGTACCATCCCCTATCCTGTCATCGGCTTACGGTGTGATTCCGAATATGTCACACAGTCTCGAGAGCTCTGCTTTCTCATCTATGAAATGTGGCGAACTGGACAGGGAAACAGAATTAGCCTGGATTTTACAGTCTTCAATTCTAAAGCAGCACATCCAAGACCATCCTTCATATTCATTTTCTTTACATGTATCTGTTTTACCTTGTGTATTGGTGTTTTGCCTACATGCCTATCCGGGTGAGGCTTTTAGATTTTGGAGATACAAACAGCTGTGAGTTGCCATGTGGGTGCTGGGAATTGAACCTGGGTCCTCTGGAAGAGCAGTCAGTGTTCCCAACTGCTGAGCCGTCTCTCCAGCTCCCAGAGTATTCTTAAAGTATTTATTTAACGTGTACAAGTGCTTGTCTGCATGCATGTTCATGCACCAAATGCATGACTGGTACCCACAGAGGCCAGAAGAGAGTGTTGGACACCCTGGAACTGGACTTACAGATCATGAGCCATCATGCGGGTGCTGGGATTCTTTGGAAGAGTAGTCTTAACCACTTAGCCATCTCGATACTCCCCAATACTTTTGGAATACTTCAACTTGGTCATTTCTCCAGCAAAATAAATGTCATATATTACTAAACAAAAACATCTCTTGTAATATAATATATAGACTAACTCACACTCATTTCAAACCATAAACACTCTTTCTTTGTACATACACACACACACACACACACACACACACACACTATAACATTTATCAATAGGTATTTTTAATCATTACATTTTAAAATTCTAATCTTTTCAGAGATAATTTAATTCTTATATTAACAGGAAAAATAGAATTTTACAATGAAAGTGACTATTTTCAGGGGTATTTTCCAATGTACTCTGTGCCAAATTGTAACAGTTCTGACAGTCTGTGCGAGCATACATATAATTGGGAAAATGGCCCACATGTGCACTCAGTCGAGCCAATGGACACAAACGCCTTCGAGAACAAATGCATTTTAAAACTCTGTTAGAGGGATTAGACGAATTCTGATAACGCAAGTGTTAAGAGTCAGGGTAAAAGTAAAACTTGCTTGAATTAAGTCAAGGGCACGATACCTAAGAACCATCTAATAATCAATGGGAAATTCATAAAGAGTGAGTTTTCACACACGCTTTCATGCATCCTCTCTTTCCATCCAGAGCTACAAACTTCAGTTGCTTGTGAAGACGATGTAAAGTTGCCAACATTGACATAAAGGTACAAAGTTAACATCCTGCAGGCTGTATCTGGGAATCTTAACTGTATGACCCACGTGGTATCAAGTACCTCACGAGATCCAGGATTACTTAACGATATCGTGGGGTGCAGGCTAACAGCCTCAAGAAAATAATTTCAAGGCCCAGAAGGGCTTTTAGGAAATTTTAATGTCAACTCCAAAACAAGAAGCAATGACTACAGAGAAGGATCATGGGAATGTCATGGGGGAATTTCTAAAAATGTCAAGAAAGTTAGGGTAGACCTACTTACGCCTTAATCTCCTCTGAACCCCTGACTGATTTGACTTCAGACCCCGCAGCTCGAGAGCTATGAAGAAAGTTTGGGGATCCACTTCAAGAGTATGTGTTTGATCAGCTCTCACAACTGGGAGTCCCCCTGCCACGTCTTCTGATGGGGCGACAGGGACCACGTAGCCCCTGGCCCAGAACAAACTAGAAAGAGAAAGAATGTGCTTTGGGCAAGCAAGACTTGGCGGTGGGGAAGTTCAGCTTTCCAGCTATTGTCTGTTTTGACTCAGAGGATAAATCTGACTCTTCTTGCAGAGAAGGAGGACATCAACAGGAGTTTCACACACAGCTCCCTAGCTGCACCTCTCATTCGAGGCAGTGAGCATGCATTTCCTACCAGGGCTTCCCACAATGCACTCGGGTAACTGGAGCCCGCGCAGTCATAACAGCTTAGGTAAACTCGCAGAGCAAAGTGTTACAAAGCGAATTTCAGGCAAGAGGAGGGTTGCCCATAGGCTCAAACTACCAGTCCCTAAGCAGATAATCCTTACTCACCACAGAGAACAAGGAACTCTGAGGGAAAACCCTCTCCGGCAGAGGAATCCATCATGGCAGCGGGAGGAGCTCTCCCTGCTGACTCTGGAGGCTTACAGGGGCTGCAATTCACAGCCATCCTAACTCTGGTTTTAATGTGAAGCTCCTTTCCTTTCTCTTTGTCCTTGAGACCAGCACTGAACTCACTGAGGGAAGAGAGCCTAAGGGTTTACACCTGTGACCCAAACTTTCCATTCTGCGTGAGATTCTTTCTTTCTTTCTTTTTTCCTGCAGCAAAACAATTCAGAGGAAGTTTCCAAACCACTGCTTTTCCTTAGGCCAATGGTCACCAGCAGAGATGGCAAAACTTTGTAATCTCAAAATGTGACCCAAATTATGACGTTCATTACCCAGACTTCACCTTCACTTCTAAGTCTCTCCTGAGGCCACCGTTTCATGTGTACTCAGAGAGTGAACGCCAACTGAAGTCCCTTAAGAAAATACCTGAAGGTCACCTAAGAGGACTGGCCAACATCATTTCCTTTTGTCCCTTACATTGTGTTCTGTCACAACTTATAACTGAGTCTTGGACGGCTACCTAGAGGGCAGGGCATCTGGGTCCCACTGCTTTTCTCCAAAGACTCCACCTGAATATTTGACTTCGTTCACAGAATGTGAGCCAATCGGACAGGGGAGTTGGGGTGGTAATCCTGGCACTCTGAAAATTCCCAAGAACGTAATCCGACATGATTGAAAATCAAATAAATTGGGAGCTAAATAATTGCTGAATTGTGATTCCGAAGCAAACCTCTCATCCCAAAGCAAACCTCTTACAGCCTGAGAACCATCCGGGAGCGGTGGTTCTGTGGGAACAGCAGAAGAAAACCGTCTTCACTCCCTGATGCATTATTATGGTGTGTGAGGAAGACAGGGTACAAAGTATGGGCCAGCCTGTAATCCTTGGAATAGGAGTTCAAGGCCAGCCTTGGTTACAAAAAAAAAAGACTGTTTCAAAACGAAACAAACGGTCTGGGACATGAGCAAAGCCTCCAAGGAAACAGTATCTGCTGTTGAAGTCTAAGGACTAGAACCCACAAAGAGGCCAGTGGACAATGCAGCGTCCTGCCTATCCTACAAGAGCTGGAGAGGGAGAGACAGGCGATGTCCAGGGCAAACTGGCTAGCTAGCAGGACCAGCACAATGAAAGGTCTTGCCTCAGCGAAGAGACCCTTCCTCCATTAATGTAACTGGAGAACCCTGGAGGAAGACACCCACTGTTAACCTTTAACCTTTGCAAGCAAGTGCGGACATGCATGGATACTCACAAATGCAAACAAACACATGTACATGAGCATGCTTGCACGCACACACACGTAAGAAGGGGTGGGAATACAAAGCAAATCAGGAAAAGGTAACAAGAAAAGATAAACCCAATCCACATAAGACAGAACTGAACATCTTAAATAAAAAGGAAGGATATCCCCCACCTGTATGACTGCCAAAACAGCATCACCAACAGGTATGCTAACACACCTATTGGGTATGCTAGCACACCTATTGGGTATGCTAGCACACCTATTGGGTATGCTAGCACACCTATTGGGACCTCACCTCTAGACAAATAGTTATAGGCAACCAAGGAACGCTGGGAACAAAAGAGAGTCTTCCCCCAGAAAGAGATCCCCAATTGGTTATCCCACACCGCATGGTCAGCCCTGAAATCATACACATATAAGTGGTGCTAATGGACTCACACTTAATAGGTTGTATCTACATAGTTAGGTCCATGTGTGTCACACACACACACACACACACACACACACGCACACGACAAAGGGAATAAGTATGAGAAAGAGCAATGGGAGAAGAGCATGGGAAGGGTTAGAGGGAGAAAGAGAAAGAGAACTATACCTTATTATATCTTAAATTTGAAGAAATTGAAGAATCAAAAAAAAAAAAACCTGGATAGTGGTGGCATATGCCTTCAACTCCAGCACTCTGGAGGAGAGGCAGGAGGATCTTTGAGTTCAAGGTCAGTCTGGTCTACAGAGCAAATTCCAGGACAGCCAGGGAGATGCAGTCTCTATAAAACAAACCAACCAACAAGCAAACAACACAAGAAAGTGAGAGGGGAGGAATTAAGACCTTATGATTTCTGGCCTGACGATGAATGCCTCACCCATTCTAAGCCTCACTGTGGACCCAGAAACAATGGCCAGTCATAAGTTGTGCTAAGCTGCAATCTGTGTCAAAGGTGTGAGTCCTGAACGCTGAGTCAGTTCCATGCTTTGCAGAGAGAATTCTTTATCCTTCTCTGCCCATGAAGTCCCACAGCCAGCTAGGTCGGGAGAAAGACAGCCAAAGAGAACTGGGCTGGGAAAGACAGAACTACTTTCTCTTTCAAAGTCCATCTTCTGTGTCCACACCTCCACAAGCTTCCTGTCTGCCTGGTTCACTGATTCATTCCTACGGGAACACAGCAGGTGTCGCAGGGCCAAACCTGAGAGAGGGAATGTACCTCTCCCAGCTGGGTTGCGTAAGGAGCGCTCTTGTGCAATCGTCTTACAGAAACTGCTTCCCTGTGGCCCTGCCATAGTCTCTGAAGCTTGGTTTTGTGCCCTTGCACAAATCACTTGCTCTCTGGAAGAGATAAGTTGACTTAACATGAGCCAATGGTGTGCCAGTGTGGTGAGTTTGGTAAGCATCGGAGAGTCTTCTCATTTGGGGATGGGCTCTGGAAGCGTGGAGATTTGATGTCAGTGTTGCAGAGAATGTGTGAAGGAAAGGATAGAAGAGGGGCTATCCTAGGCTAAGACACCGTTTCTTTAAGCTTACCCAGGGGAGTGTAGTGTTCGATCTAAGTGTTTCTCGTCTGTTTTCTTTGAGGGAACCTTAGTCCCCATAAGAAGGAAAAGCAATCTCTGGAAGACCACTAAAAGGTTACAGAGTAATTTACATTTAAATAGGTAATTACCGAACAAAATCGAAATATAAATCTACAGGAATGATTATAATGGTTGGATTTGAGAGAGTAGCACAAGTGGAGGGGCTTTCTCAGCACCCACCAAGTCTCGCCCCTCAAAGCAGGATGTGGGAGGAGGAGGACCCTTTTACAGCTCTGGGCTCTACAGAGATGCAACGTTCTTCAACAACAGATCACCACCATGACATTAGTCCCCCTGGGTCCTCTTTCCAGGGGCCTCAGCATGGAGCTGACAGGTTTCCCTCCAACACCTCTAACACTGGCTAGTCTCTGTTTTTGGCCTATAGACAGGAGGCATCGAGATCGGAGCCCTATAGCATTATTTTGGCAGGATTTTATTCATAGCAAAATAACATTCTTAGAAGTCTAAAAAAACAAAACAAACAAACAACAACAACAAAACCCTTTATGACTAGGGCTGGTGGGATGGCGCAGTGGTTAAGGGCTCCTCCAGAGCACTTGAGTCCCATTTCCAGTACACGTATCACGAAAACGCACAAGCATCTAGAACTCCAGTTCCAAGGGGTCCAAGGCCCTCCTCCAGCCTCTGCAGGCATTAGGCATGCATGTGGTACGCACACACATACATGCACGCAAAACATACATGCACAGAAAATAAATACGTCTTTTAAAAAAAAGTTTTCATGATGGCTCAGTGAGTAAACGTGTTGACCACCAAGCCTAACAACCTGAATTTGATTCTTAGGACTTTAGGGGTGGAAGGAGGAAAAAAAGATCAGGCTCCTCTAAGTTTCCAGCTGACCTCCACATACGCAGCACCCGAGTACAAATAAATGAATGTGATAATAAAGGGTTTTACGCTTCTGTGAAAGAAATATTAGGTAAAATTGTTAGTATCTCTTTGAAATAAGTCAATGAATGCAAACTCAGACACAGGAGCTACAAGCAAGGGATACTGACGGTCACACGCAGGCAGGCAGCTCGGGCAGATTCATTCATTCATGTGCTTCTGTGAACCACAAGTCAAGCGTAAGATACAGTCAGACTCAGTAGAAAGAGGCAAGGCTGAGTGTGGTGACAGCGAAGTCCAGATGCAAGGCAAGGGCAGCTTCACAGCACTATCTTCTCCAGGCAGAAGCAAGAGAGGCCAGGGGCCCACTATCCAAGCTCCTGTCTTACCCTGGCAGGAGCTCAATAAGACCCATTAAAGGTAATGCAAAAAAATCCAAACTAGGATCTATTTTTCTTCAGTGAGTTTATAATCCCTTCACAGCTATAGGGATATGATATTTGAGCCCAAACTTTCAAATGAAGTAACATATTCTTCTCTACTCATGATCCACACATGCTTCATTTAACACTCAAGGCCACTCCCGTGCCTCCGCAGAACTGAGAGCGAGCAAAGCCATGGGACTTCCTTTTCTGAAAGCAGCATTATGTAAAATAGGGCTTAAAGTGTGTGTCGAGAAATGCAGAATCACAGTTTTTAAAAAGGAAGAGAAATCATGATGGCCCTTTGTTTTGTCACAAAGAGAGTTTGTCACCCACTAAAAAAGAGATTATACTCATGGCATTAAACAGGCAAGACTCACATCGTCAAAATGCACATATTTTCTGGAAAATAGTCACCCTTAGGCAGGAAAAGCAAAATTGCTTTTAATGATGGAACTCTTTAGAATGTTCATGGAGGAGAAGAGTATTTACCAGAAACAAAGGGAATTAGTCATGAAGAAACACAGAATGAGTGGTATAGCTTCTCACTGGTCAGTACGCAACAAGAAGTCAGGGCTAGCTACAGAGTCATTTAAAAGCCCATTCACTGTGGCAATGGTGCCAGGTGACCTCCTTAACTACAGGCCTCTGCTGTTCTGGATGGAAGTGTTGTTGAAATTTCCCAGGGAGGGCTAGGAATGCAGTGCACGCTTCACAAGTGCTCAAACCTTAGCATTTGGGGGAGTCCGCCCGCCCAGTTACAAAAATTCTTTTGTTTCAACTACACATTAAATATACACTGCTAAACTCAACAATCAATGTCCCCACAGTCTCCAGATGGATCTATGGCTCACATTTGATGTAGAAATAACCAGTTTGAACAATTTCCTAGAAGAGAGAGAGAGAGAGAAAGAGAGAGAAATTAGGTCAAACAGGTTATTGGGCACACTGCTGCTTAAGTAAATGACCTTTTACAAAAGGAACAACCCTGAAATGTTGTCAAACCAGTCTGTGTTGATAAGAGTATAGGATTTAATCACTCATGAGTGGCCAAGAGTCAGGCTGCTAGCACCCTGGCTGAAATCTAACAGCATTCTGCTACTACCAACCGGGGGTGGGGGTTGGGGGTTGGGGGTTGGGGGGTGGGAGGTGGGTGGGTGGGGCTTAGCAAGACTCCGTGCTTAGCTTGGAATGCAGAGGATCCCGCACAAAATGAAAAGTGGGGGTGGGGGTCATTAAACATGATTAAGGATTTTAACACAGGGGCCAGTGAGATGGCTCGCTGGAGAAAGGCTTGAGGCACAAAACCGACGCTCTGAGTTCCATCCCTAGGATTTGGGAGAAGGGGAAGAGACACACCTTCCCCAGGTTGCCCTCCGGAGCTCTACATTGACAGAACTATGACGCTGGCACAACACACACACACACACACACACACACACACACACAAAGAAACTTTTTAAGACGGGAACTTCAATAGAAACAGATTTAAACAAACATTAGCCTCTTCTAACCATGGGGTAGCACATGAGATGAAGGTGCGGGCTGGGCATCCTGGTAGCACGCTCTTAGGTTCCTGACTTCCGTTGTTCGTTCTTCCCTCAAGAAAGTTCCTACTGATGAGTATATCTTAGGTGTCCATCTTAAATACAAATGAAAATAGAGCCTCAAATGCCCACAAACAGCATCCCCTGAACAGATCCGAGACTGGGATCTGATCTCTCAGTCATTATTTAAGTATCACCATCATCATTATCCTCTTAAAGACTTCCCAAACATTTTCGTTTTCCTGTGTAGACTCAGACCAAGGGATTGCTTGGCTCTTAACCATAGCCAATTCTGTGTCTTATAAAGGAAGAAATTAATCGTCATCCGAGAGTTGAAGCCTGCCTGGGCCTACCACAGCCTGGCTGGCCTTACCACAGAGATGTCTTTCTTTCCCTGCTAATGCATCTTTCAGCACTTAAACAGGATGCTCACTTAGAGAGAACGTTACTGCCCTTTTCCTACCACAAGGACCAGAGCCCTTTCCACACCACAGGAATCCCTGTTGCTCCAGAGAAGGACTGTGCACTGTGTCTTAACTTCAGAATGAAATAGTTGTGCAATTCTGATATTTTCCTTTGATGTCATCTCCCTGCCTGTCAGAACCTGGGCTACTGCCATCCCTGTGAGTTAGCCTCCTCTCCCAAAGCTGGCCTCCTTCCCTGGACAAAGTGCCTCCCTGACCTGTAAGGCCAATTGTGATTCAGGCCTGACTCTATATGTACTCAAGATTTTTATACCACTCAGACACACACACACACAGACAGGCACACACACACACACACACAGACAAAACACACACAGAGACACATACAGAGAAAGAGACACAGACACAGAGACACACACAGAGAGAGACATAGACAAACACACACAAATATACACATACACAAAGAGAGGCAGACACACACAGAGACACACACAGACACAGAGAGAGACACACAGACAGACAGGCACACACAGAGAGACAAGACAGACACACAGACACATACAGAGAAAGAGACACAGACACACACACACAGACACAAACACACACAGACAAACACACACATACACAGAGAGACAGACACACACAGAGACACACACAGACACAGAGAGACACAGAAACATACACCCAGAGACACAAACACAAGGAGAGAGACAGACACACACAGAGACATACACACAGAGACACACAGAAAGCGACATACACACAGAGACACATAGACACACACACACACACACACACACACACACACACACACCACTCCAGAAAGAGCAGTCATTGCACAATCCTACCTCTGACTTTTCGACCCATTTCCCTTCCTGTATTTGGAAACCTTAAATTATTCTCTTTGAGTTTAGCAACTCTTTCTGGCAATGAAATATGAAGAGGTGATGATTTCTTCCAAATTAGAAGGACATTAACAATTAAGTGTTAATGCGAACGCCGTTAACAGTAATGCGATTATAACTGGATTCCACAAAGGGCAATAGGAAATAATTACTCTGATCCTCAAGTGAGAGTTCCAGCAGAATGAGGTTCTCAATCTACAATTCATTAGGAGGGGCTTGCAAATTCAGAGGCACACCTACTGCTGGAAGAGCATCTCCTGTTGTGACAACCAGCCCTGTCTGTGACAAAGCAGGCATACTCGTTCAGTCTGTTTTGACACCTAAAACATGGTTGCAGCCAGGGTCCTGGGACCACTCACTCCCTGCTCTAGGGAGGGCCAGACAACATTCCAAACAGGGCTTATCTGAATAGCCTCCAAGCCAGACCAAAGCAACGGATGCCCGACCACAACACAGCTTCTGAGGATGACAAGTGAATCCAAGGAGATGACTAATCTCCAATTACCATATGCACGTCAGCATTGAGACTTGACCAGAGAGACTGGGTAATTGCAAATGAGCCATTAATGCCTATCTCAGTTTTATTTGATTAAAATTGGGGGACTAAACAGAGAGGCTGATAGAATCTGTCAATGGCGAGTGTTTTCTCCTAATGGCGCATAAATGGAAATCTGGCCTCTGAGTTGCACATCAATCCTCGGTTTCAGCAGACTTTCAATAATCCATACTCTCTTGTCTCCTTTTGTGTGTTCAGAATTAACCGTGCTAATAATCACACGAACTTGCTGATGGTTTCCCCTCTCTATAGTCTCTGATAGAACAGCAAAAGAAAACCAGGAGAAAGATGCCTGCCTGTCTATGTCTTTTCTGAAAAGTTTTTACCACATATACGTCTGCCAACAGCTCTTTACTGATTCTCGTGGGACTGAGGATATAAGGATGCAATTACCTAAGTGTGCGCAGCTATAGAAATAGTCTTTTAGAAATATGGTAGGGTCCTAATTATATTATATAGCCACTGGAATTGACGAGGGCCATATTTCTATCTTCTTTGCATGTTTCATTTTGGAACACAAGGTCTACAAATTCATGCTACATAGTTAAGGACAGAAATATCATTTCTCTGACTCGAAAGCACAGGCTGGACAACTGATACCAAACACATTTACACACTTCTAAGTTATGGTCAGGGTAGGTGAGGCCATACTGGTCAGGATGCTCACAGAGACCGTGATGAATCATGACAGTGCATCTTCTATGGGAAAGAACTTCATTATTTTTTAAAGATTTATTTATTCTATATAAGTACACTGTAGCTGTCCTTCAGACACACCAGAAGAGGGCATTGGATCTCATTAAAGATGGTTGTGAGCACCATGTGGTTGCTGGGATTTGAACTCAGGACCTCTGAAAGAACAGTCAGTGCTCTTAACCACTGAGCCGTCTCTCCAGTCCAGGAAAGTACTTTAAAGACATCCTTTGTGGTCAGTTCTCATGCATGTGGTAACCAATACAAACCTCCTACCTGGACTCGTACCAAAGAAAGAAAATACCAAAAGTTGCTAACAAGTGGATTTCTGTTGAAGAAAAGAGATAAAAAGGAAACGTCTTTCTCCTGTTCTCACTTTACCGTTGTTCTTGTGAACAGACATGTCTAGATAATATAGAAACTAGTTTTACAAATTAGAGAGGTCAGAATTCTCCACTGTTTGACATTAAAAATGTAGAGAACGATGAAGTCTTTGGTATCAGAGTATAGAAGTTCTTATGTTATATGAAATTGTTTCCTGCAACATTTAATAAATGGTATCTGTGTCCAAATATTAAAGAGAATTAAAATAGCCTTAAATCTAGGCTGACATACAGAAGTTTTGGAAATTGTACAAATGCTGCTGATAGTCCCAGGAAATACACAGACCTATTCTACACAAAATCAAGCATATAAGATATAAACTCTAATTAGAGAGTTTTCGATCCCAAAACTTTTGAGCGGTAATGTGGATTTGCTCTTTTAGCTTTGATAAGTGGATGGCAACCAGATACAGTGAGGATCTGACGCCTAGGTAAACTGGAACTATTCTGCAATGTGGTCATTCCTACTTAAAGTGTCTGTGTTTACAGCTAGCTAAACCTGTGCAAATGTGGACGCTGATACTGGTTTTGTGGAGCAAACGGTTAACTCGGTGAAAGCCACCAGTCCCCAGTGAGGTTCTCTTGAAACTTCTCAGGCCTTACAGAAGGACTTGAAGTAACCCGTACATTCCCCGTTGCCTGTTAGCAACTGTCACTCCACAGTTTTCATATTAAAAGCATGGGCACTGGAAGGCTTCGGTCTTTTAATAAACTGTGCCCAGAGGACATTAGTAAGCCGCATGCATCGGGTGACAGGACATTGCTTCTTGAGACGGGGAGACTTGTCAAACAGTGCAACGGGATCCCAAGGACTGTCTCAATCAACTTAATTAGGGACACCTGCAGCACCCCCCCCCCCCCCGGCCCTGGCAGGTACGGCTCACATGGGAGGGGAGTGAGCTTGAATGACAAGCAGATAGCAATCAGCAACATGAGCCACCTCAGTCATCTGAGAATTCTCAAGGCTGGAGTAAAGCTGTAGGGCCCAGGGACACAAATGTCCAAATGTGGAGCTGATGAAAAGGCCGGAGGATATTTGAACAAACCTTTGATAGGCTCGGCCCCGCAGAGCATCTCAACACTGTAATGGAGCCCCGTCCCCTCCCCCAAGCACCTGCCTGAAGTCTTCAGTCATCTGTGCTCCCGGGCCTTGGTCTCATTGACTCCGAGGACCCCCATCAGTGTTTTCCCCCAAACAACGGTGCTCTCTTCCAAGACGTTGTTACTGATGGAGATCTAGTCTTGGAGGCCGTAACCTTTGTACTTCGGACATTGTTCCAAACCTTGTCTCTGGAACCTACACTCCACACAAGGCAAATCTTGGCTCTTGAAAGCCACACCCACTCTCACACTTTGTATTCCCGGCCTGGGCTTTAGACGGGTGCCTCTCTACTGATGTTAGATGAGGTTTGGTTTTTGCATTTTGTTTTTTTCCATTTATCTTAAAGTTCACTGAAGACAAAAAGCAGACAGCTTCTTACTGATTTGGCTTTGTATGCAATCACACGCCAAGAAAAGCATCTTCCCTGACTAGAACCAGGCTGTTTTCTCTAGATTTTTATTAGGGACCCTGTCCTGCCTTAATGTTAACCATAACTCACTAGAAAGACGAATAGCATTAAGCCCTGTTAAGCCCAAGGAACTGTGACTAGGAGAGACTCAATTCTCAAACCATAATGAATCCAAAGATACTTCAAGTGTGTTAGATAGTTTTTATGTCAACCTGATACGAGCTAGAGTCATCTGAGAGGAGGGAACCTCAGTTGAGAAGATGCCTTCCTGAGATTAGGCTTTAAGCGGGCCTCTGAAGCATTTTCTTAGCCAGAGATTAATAGGAAGGACCTAGTCCATTGTGGATAGTGCCAGACTAGGATGCTGGACCTGTGTCGTATAAAAGAAAGCAGGCTGAGCAAGCAAGGGGGGAGCAAGCCAGTAAGCAGCACCCTCTGCATCAAACAGCTCCCGTCTCAAGGTTCTAGCCCAGTCTGAATTTCTGTCCTGGCTTCTCTCCTCGGGCCTTTTCCTCCCCAAGCTGCTCTTGCTTGCGTGCTTTCATACAGCAATAGTAACCTTCAGACAGAAACCGTCATGCTCTATGGTTAGGGAAGGGAAGAAATGAGTCTCAAAGCAAGACACATTCTTTCCAAGCTCCATGATGTGTTCTAATCCGAAATTCTAATTTATAAACAAATGGGTTTGTATATAGCTTCAACCTTCCAGATAGTCAAGAAACCTCCATGGTTTAGATCTTGACTAAAGGATGTAAACTGGTAGTTTATGAGGCAACTTCAGGTCCATTTATGTAAGTTCACACCATTCATGTCATCTTAACTGATACATCCTTAGTTAGAGACAGAATTTCACTCTGTAGTTCTGGATGGCCCTGAACTCAGAGATCTATCTGCCTCTGTCAGCGCTAGAGTTAAAGGCTTTGAACCACCCTGCCTGGCCGCAGTGTGTGTGTGCATGTATGCATGTGTGTCCATGTGTGTGTGTGTGTGTGTGTGTGTGTGTGTGTGTGTGTTCATGTGTGTGTGCACATGTATGTGTGTGCATATGCGTGTATGCATGTGTGTATATGTATGTATACACACACGAGTATCTTTTTCTCCCCAGACTTAATTCACTTTATTTTTCTTGACATTAAAAACTCTATGTGGTCACTGTAGTTGGAGCCTAGGTCCTTTGAACAGAGACTTTTAGTGTCAGTTTTTACAAGACAATCAGTGAGTCCCTGATGAAGAGACTTGGTCAACCGATTCTTCCAGGGGTCAGGGGTCATAGCATAAGTCTCGGAGGTAGCATCATGATGGTGTTGGTGAAGCTGTCTAGGGTGGCAGGGCACCTTGCTGCTATGAAGCAGTGGTTTCGTGAGTGCAGGAGCAGGACAGACTCCAGTATCTCCGTGGGCAGGGATGAGGTACAACAGCAGATCCCGACAGTGGCCTATCATCTTCTGTGGAAAAGCGTGGAGCTAGCCAGCCAATCTTGCTCTTCCTGTAGCCTCGTCACACAGGGACAATAGCAAGTTTGGCAAGATATCTTTTAGGAATTTCCTATAAATTCTTATAAGAGTTTTCTTATAAAGTAGAACTTTCTAACTTGTCTTGAGAAATTAGAGGCTCAGGGAAAGCACAGGCTCTGTGCAACCCTGTGTGGAACCTGCCTGCCGTGGAGGAACAATTCGTCTTGGTGCCACCTCCTCTAACCCAGTTTGTATGCCAGACTCGATGTTCTTACTTGGTGATCATTAAATATATTGCCTTAGCCGTGGGAGTGTGCAAGACCCGACAAAGAATGGCAGTGTTTGTCGCTCCTTGGGGTTTTCCATTAAATCAGTGATATTTCACAGATTGCCTTTCGCCTTAAGAAATAGTCATCAACCCAGAGTAGCACAGGAGAGTTTTCAAGAACTTCGGACAAGAATGAATTTCAATTTTGTATGTAAAAGATTTCCCAGGGGACCAGAAAACTTTGTTGGGTTTTCCTCCAAGGCGACTGGTACAACGCAGGGAGGTGCTGTCACACAACTATGCGTCTCTGCGCTGGCGATGAGCGACGGTTCCATTGCAATCCACCCATCTATAGCATCCTGGATGGCTTTAGCTTGTAGCGGGAAACAGGACTCTACAAGGCCAAGGGGGAAGATGTCAGGCTAGTTGGTATCAAGTCCTGACAAATGCAAGGAGCACCACCTCAGCTTAAATCTACACTGGAGTGTTTGTTAATTACCGACTGTGCTCCAGAAGGTACAAGGAGTAGCATGGCTGTTCAGTGCTACTTCAAGTGAAAGGGCCAGTGGCAACTTATCTATGTAGGCGCCTACCATGCAAGTGCTAGTTTATCTACATAAAATCACCATTTAGTGGAACCGTTTCTGTCTCATTAGATAGCCTTGGTGCAACCCAATGTTACTTCTTCCTTCGACAGAGGTAGCACCGTGCCTCGTCCCATAAACCTCTGGGTTAAGACAGTTACTTGACTGAGAGATGATTACTGGTAAGTGGCGTCCTCAAGTTACAACCTGTGGCAATTCTAACGCCCTCTCTGACGAGCAGGTTTGTCACACTAGACAGTGAATACACTTCCCCGTTGTAAATGACACAGTACGGGATGTGAATAATTGATTTGTCCTTGTGGATTAGGCCTTACAAATTGGTGCTGGTGCAACCCCGCTCCACCCTCACGAGGTGGCTAATTGTCTCGTGCGCTTCCCACTTCTCCTCGATCAGTATCATTGACCCTTAAGAGATACGTGTGAAACGGCAGATGGTTTACAGTGCTCAGTACCGTCTGATGGCAATTTACATTAGAGACCACATTAGAATTTTTCACTGGGAAGGGGGGGGGGGACGCTAAGTGAACTTCCCAAGAAATTCGAGAGGAACAAAATGTCTCTGCTGTCCACTGACGATGTGGTGAGGATCCTAGGAGAAAAAAAAATATCAAGAGATCCTAAGGCTGTCAGTGGTGCGGTATTTTCAAAGTGGTTTAAAAGCTATTTTTAATCTGCTGCATTGTTAAAATGAGAATGGAACCTTTTTTTTTTTTAAAAAAGGCACAATTTTAAGGGCTGATCGAGGACAGCATCAGCAGTTCTATAACCTGGCCTATGACGTGAGCGTCACAACACAGATTTGGATTTGGCTAGCGTATCCACAATCTGATTAGATATTTCTCAGGAGAGCTGTCCCATTTATACCACCCCAAAAAGAGATGTGCCCCCTCACCCCAGCCTCAGACTCACCCTTCTGGAGACTACACTCCTTTAGAGTTGTAAAACGCACAGGGTGAAGGGTTTCTGGAGCAATGGGATGCTTATAATTAATACTTTCCAGGTCCTTAGAAACATCGTCGAATGTCAAAATCTCTTACAGAAAGTGAATTTCAAACCGTGTTCATGTTTATCACAGCCTGGTACCTTTTGAGATGGTACAGTTGGAAAATCAATAAAACATGAGACAGAAGATGCCAGGATGGCTGGAGAGCTTTGAAAGAAGCACGCCGGAGTGCATAGCAGAGCTCATAATACTTAGAATGGCAGTCTGTGAGCCTTTAGAAGTCTGTATTTTCATAGCTCCCTCACGAAGCACAGAGCCAGCACTGTTCCACTGATAAACAAAGCTATCAAGTGGCTTCTTCGGGGTTTCAAGACAGACCATTCTACTCCCGCTGTTCCCCCTTCTGGCTTAATTAACTATAAAGTAAATGAAAATGACCAGTTCAACAAGAACATCAGAGTAGAATCTGAGGGAAAACACTTCATTGCCTTTCAATCAAGTACAATTCCCAGAAAGTTCATGTCCAGGAGTCTGTGCTTCTAATTCTGTGTAGAAATGCTTGATATTTAGTCACTGTTTCTGCCTGCATGATATTTATTTTCAAATGCACATCCATACACAGCCACTATGTTGTACTATATAACAGAGGTATACATATATATATATATATATATATATTATTTTCATATTTGCTATCCTGACTCCACGAAATGATTTAGTTTACAAGTAAGAACCCGACATAGTGTAGTTATTAGAATTTATAATCTAAAAACAAACAAATGCCATTGGGGGAAGGGAGGGAGAGTGGGAGAGAGAGAGAGAGAGAGAGAGAGAGAGAGAGAGAGAGAGAGAGAGAGAATATATTCAATTAGTAAAGTACTCATCTTGCAAGCAGGAGTACCTGAGTTTGATGCAAAGAACCCATTTAAAACTGTGAAGCCAAACATCACATCTGGATAATCCCAGCCCTAGGGGGGTGGTTAGAGGTGTGGGGGGGAATCCCTGGGACTCGATAGCCAATCAGGCTAGCCTAATTGGTGAGCTCCAGGTCAATGAGTACTTCTGTCTCAAAAGAAGTGAATGGTCTTTCTGGGACGACACCCAAGGGTGTCTTTTGGCCTCTCTGGACACACAGACAGGCAAACATACAGACAAATGACACTCTTACCTTTCTAGATTATGGCTGCCTGTATGACTAAGGAAGGCCAGAGAAAAACACAGGGCGAGAACACACGCCACGTTGAATGCCACTTTAAAAGAATCTGTGGTAATTACACGAATTATATTTCAGCTATCTTCGGTTTATCAACTACCTTTTGGGGATGCACTTTACAAATATTTTCTTCCCCTAAGTAGTCCTACTTTCTTTGATTGGAACCTCATGAAACTAGTCCAGCTACTGACACAAGGTGTGTCTAGGATCGCCACGGCATTCTCTTGACTGAATGACTTTCTGCCTGCACTGTTACCTCTGCCCTGGATGGTTTGCATATGACTCATCTAGGTCATCATATATGAATGATAATTTTTAAGCTGGATAAGAGTATTGAGCTTTGGGGTGGAGAGACGGCTTGGTGGTTAAGAGCACCGGCTGCTCTTCCAGAGGTCCTGGGTTCGATTCCCAGCATCCACATGGCAGCTCACAATGTGTCTGTCTGTAACTTCAGTTGCAGGGGATCTGACACCCTCAGGCAGACACACAGATCAGACGCCAGTGCCCGGAAAATTAAAACACATCTTAAAAAGGATGAATACAACAAAATTTAAAATGTATGGCGCTTTAAGGATACTGTAGTTTATTGGCTAAATTATGCAAACTAGCATTCTTCTAAATCAAACACATACCTGCTCTGAGGAGAGTCCCCCTGGCTCTAATGCTCACTTTAACAAGCCATCAATCAGAGCTGATATTTAGAGGTAGCATAGCTGATTAGTAGCAGTGGGATTTCTGGCCATTTTTAGTGATAACCACTAAAACGCGGGGACAGCTTTTCAAAGCCCTTGGAAGGAAAAAGCCTGACAAAAGCCTCTGACAGCTCCATGAGCCTGTGATAGGAATGGCAGTCGTCGCGTCACACCTAATAATACACATGTGCCTCATTACACAGCTGTTTGTGCTACACCCTGTTGCCGAGGAAGCTCCCAGCTTCTGCTCCCGATCCGGCAATTACTATGCACACCAAGCACAGTGGCCATCATCTACAGAGCAGAGGAGGCCTGCCAGAGACGCGCTGACTGAAACCCCCTCAGCATTATTCAGGAATGCTTATTTGCTTGCTCAAACTCATCTCTAACAAAGAGCCCTGTTTCCCAAAGGTGGGCGCTGTGTAATTAGCAGCAACAAACACTGCCCCAAATCAGGTCAACCTGTGGGATTAGTTACAAAGGTTTTGTAAATTTCAGAAGATATCTACACAGATGTCAGGAAAACACAGGCACACACAAACACCCAAACACCCGGGCGCAGTGTAATGGATGCAGCCACAGCCATTAAGTAGTTTTGGATTTGTGAGACTCAGACAACCAATACGTTTTATGGAGGAAGTCATAAAAGTCAGATAGGGAAAAATATATAGCATGAAAGTTGCAAACTTCTAGACAGCGTGTAAAAAATGCGGGAAGGCGGCAGGGGCGGGAGAAGGGACAGGGAGAGTGGACCTCATCAGTCTTGATAAATAAGACAGGGTCACCTGAGTTTACTTCTGCAACCAACAGAAGTCCCTTAGTATCTAATTATTTTGTAGAGGGATAGAGTTTCTTCATGTCCCCCGTTTATGGCTGTCATTAGATCGGTCGTACTTCATTAGTTCGCTTTCGAAAAATGAAGCTTTCATTTTATTTATGGAGGTGTCTAGATTTTTCTATGGCAGCTCCAAAAACATAAAAACCAAGCAATGCTAACACCTCTGTTTGCTCCGGGGAAAGCAGACCCAGAGAGGCGCAAACACAGGTCAGTGCCGCAAATTGACTAAAAAGGCTCAAATTCGAGAGAGGAATTTTAATTTGGATGAAAAGAATGATTTACAAGTGACTGGGTGCAGGATGACATGGCAGATTAACATTAAAGCCAGTGATCTCATCTTGACAAAACAAGCTAGTTTGCTTAGATTGGTTGATTGTTGATAAACAACACTGTTTAATTCTCATGGTGGTCATTGGGCTTTAAAAGAGCAGATGGTCGATTTTCAATACAGAAGTCAAAATATTGTCCTGGACGCCAATAAAAATAATTAATAAAACACCTCTAGCCCACGGGTCCCTATGCAAGCAAGTGAATGGATTATAATTGCACTTCTTCCTTCTACATCTGGTGCTAATTAAAATCTGATCCGAATAATAATTGAACAGTACCCGGTCTATCCTTAACTCTTCGAGTTTCCATTGTTTGACACAAAAGCACTGACCTCAATAAATGAAAACACATTTTAAAAAAATCTAAATCATAGCTATTTTTATCCAGGCCAGCAAGTGACTTACTGTCGACATGGGTTTTGGGGTTACACAAGACACCAAAGTTTTCTAGTGAGTTCTGACGGCCACTCTGGAACGGGGAACTCCCTAGGACTCCCATTCAGAGGCGTCCCTCCATCAACTACAAATACAAAACCAAATATCCCTTCCCCACGAAACCCTAATTGAAATGAGAGAACACGACACTTCCTAACTGACACGTGTGGACAGGTGTGCCAGGCCTGTGGTAAGCACTGTGGGCTCTCTGAGTCTCTGCAGGATCCTGAACAGAAAGATCGTTGGCTTCACCTAATACATAAGGAGGCTGCCTCACAGGTTCCCACTGCACAGCCCACAGTCTCATTTTATCACACCTTATTAAAGTAGGGGGAAAAGAATATATATCTAGATATTCTGTAAACAAGGAAAAGGATATGGGATATCCAGCATAAAATACTTGTACTTTCTGAAATACTTTCTGAATACATTTACAAAACAAAAACAAAACAAAATAAAAAAAAGCAGGAAACAAAAACAAAGCAAACAAAGCCACACAAAATCTCAAAGCATTAGCAGTAGTATTGTCTTATTCTGTGAATGTGAGAACTACACATGAGAAAAATGCCTGCTTCTATCAGTTTTGAAAGCCACTGGAAAACATAAAATAGCATATAATGATATAAAAAATTTATATTGATAGATACATACAAAGTGCTTTTCTGTTCTTAACATATACAGTTCTAGTTAAAAAACGAGAAGCGAACATAATACTACCTGAATAAAACCATTTGAAGAAATGCACAATCATGCTTGAAGGGTTTTTTCCCATAAACCAGTGTTCCTAGAACCATCCATAATTTTTTATCTACTCAATGTTTACTGTTTCAATTTAAAATCAAGTTCAGTGGCATTTTGTAAAATACTATATCTTGCCTCATGAATGGATTCATGACAGAGACAAGAAATACTATCAGCTATGACATATGATAAAAAAAATAATAAAAGAATCCCACTTTGTGAAAACGGGTCACCCAAAGGTCTTGCAAAAATCCTCGCAAGCATTTGGTCCGGTTGGTCCTACAAGGAATCTTGTGGGGAGGGGTAGATGTTCCATGTATCAGTTATGTGATGCCGGACTCCCCTTGATAAGTGAATTAAGGGTCATCGAAACATTAAAAGGCAGCATCACAGACACCTCAGAGGAGGCCACACGGTAAGCAGAACCATTACAGTAACAACACAAGGCACGCTGGGAAAGTGATCTGAGGCATATGACAGGGGCCCAACCAGAAAGAGGCACTGGATGCCACACCCCAGGGACTTCCTTGACTTTGTTAAGGCAGGGAGCAAACTGCTTTCTTTCGCTGGCTTCCACTTTTATAATCCTCTGCTTAAGAGCACAAGGCTAAGAAACCATGGGTTGACCCTTTTGAAACAGTGAGCCTACATAAATGATGCCTCCCTTAAAGTGTATTTGGTCACAGCTATGCAAGAGTGACTAGTCCAGATGAGCATGACCACATCGTTCTAAGCGTGAGAAAAACCCATGCCTGTCATCATGATAGATACCTAAGTTATAAAAAAGAATGTGCCTTTATATTATTATCATTATCATTACTTATTATTATTATTATTATTATTATTATTATTATTATTATTGCTTAAACCACGTAAACGTACTCACAAAATGAAAGTTTATCCTTGGCTAGTCCTCTGCCCAAAAAACATTGAAATTTAGGAGGAAGGGGGAAAGTCTCTTGTAGAACTAGGGAATGAGATGCTAACGGGGACGTGAGAGCGCATGACTCCACCCTCACTCTGGGTCTTTGAAACCCACTTTCAGGAAAGCTCTAGAGTTTTGGAAACAAATGAAGCCTGCATCTCTTGGTGTGTATGGCCTTGGTGGCTGCCAGAGGCTCTGAACAGCAACAGGGATTTCCTACGGGCCTTGTCATGACATCGTGTGGGCAGAGTAGTCTGTGGCAGCAGAAATGAAGCTGATATTTACATAAGGTATTAGAGCAGGGCCATCTCATGCCAGAGTAGAGGTGACAAAATGTCAGCTGCAATCTTATGACAGGCTGTGGTACTCCTTTGTAACCACTTCCCTTTTTATATATTATATAGCCATCTAGTTATGTATGCTTATGTGCATGTGTGCACGCAAGGTGTGTACACACACACACACACACACACACACACACACAGAGAGAGAGAGAGAGAGAGAGAGAGAGAGAGAGAGAGAGAGAGAGAGAGAGAGGACACTGACAAAAAAATAAATGGGAAGGAACCGAGACAGAGTGTATTTCACGCACTAGTGCCAATGTTTCCTATCTCGTGAACCTCGGGAAAACAATTCGTAGAACTAATTAGTTTACAGTGTTTAAGCAGCTTGTTCTTGGCTTTTAATCTTCTTTATGTAATACTATGAACAAAGCCATATTATCTTCTGATTTTTTTATACAGTTTAACAAATATAATCTCCCCTTTCTTCCCAGGGATTACTTCATTTAGACATCAAACTATGTTGTTGCTGTCCCCACCCCCGCCCCAGCACCCCCCGGGGAGAAAGGATAGAAGTAAATTGACATCTATTGGCCCAAGTCTCAATGGTCTGTGGGATCCACCCAGCTCCTAATCCTCTTTGGTTGTCATGGAGTACACCTGGCTTAATTATATTTACAGTTGTTTTTTTCAGTTCTGCCACACAGCATGCAGGTTTTTCTTAAACTGTCCACGTCTCCCTGAATCCTAGCTGTAAGTCACGCCTTGGCTGCTGTCTTCTTTTCAGATTCTGTGTCATAGGGCACTCTGGCCTGACGCACAATACCATGTTGGGTTTGTGGGGAATGCAGTCCTGATAAATCTCCACTCGGGTCTAAGAGCACAATTTAAGACAACCCATGGCAGAGACCAAGTGAACGGAAATGGATACAGGTAGGCACAGATGAGAGGGAAAGGCCAGGAAGAAAACAAAACAGGACGTCTTACATTTTCTCATCTCTGAGTCTTAAGGCATAAAGGAGGCACCTACGACTTCTTTACTTTCATATTCTGGATGGGCGCTTAACTGCTAAACTGAGATCCATGGTTTGGGCGTAGCAAAACTTTAAAGGTTTATTGCACTTGATGTACATGGGTATGGGTCTGTGCTCACGAGTACTGGTACCCACGGAGGCCAGACGAGTCAGATCCCTCTGGTGGCTGTGTTCCAGGTCCTTGTGAGGCATTTGACGTGGGCTGGGTACTGACTGGGGACCTCTGTGAGAGCAGTGTGCAATGTTAACTACTTAGCCTTCTCTTTCTCCTATATATTAAAATTTAGACAACTGAAATCCAAGACTCCTTAAAGCTAGAGTTGGAATGTGTTACCCATACACAAAACTACTCACACCACCAAAAATTTGAGGCCACTACCCCCACCCCCTCAGAGAAACCTCTTTCTGGTGGAACAAACCCCATCTTAAGACTTTCATTCGTACGTTTGAATCAACGCTGTCCAAGAAGTTTTATCGTCTTAGCGAAACATGGTACTCAGTGCAACTCTGCATTCTGCTTGCTTGAAAACTGTTGGCAGTCCCACGGTAGCGATCTACCTTAAAGTTCACTATGTCCTTAACTGTCAAACAGAGTCACAGTAACTCCTAATTAGTTAGAAACAGGTAAGCTGCAGCAACAGCTAAGCACCCTTAGAGATGACAAAATGCCAGCCACAGTCTTCACCGAGATAGAGCCCTCTCTGCTCTCCCAAGGTTAATGGTCGCTGGTCTTCAGAGAGTTTCATAGCAGCCTACAGTGAGGGACGACTCATGGCTCTCCAAACCTCGGCTCCTTGCAAATGGAATCCACAGCAGAAGAGAAGGAGAGAGCTATCAGTTCCAATAATAAGGCAAAGGAAAGTTCATAGTGCAAATCATGAGGGGATCCAGTTCAGAACTCATTTGGAAATTTTAAACAGATTCAGGCCAACAACTTTTAGTGTATAGTTACTGAAATGAGGGACAAGGCTCTTGAGAGGTCTGTGTTTAAGATGGAGAAGCCAACAACAGCAGTAATATCTGCCCCTAATGGCTTCTTCTACGAGAGAGCACTGGGGGAGAGTCACTGGGCATCCCAGGGTGTTCACAGCTCAGCTCAGGTCAAGTAATTTAAATGAGATGCTGGGAAGAATGGAATAAGGGGAACCTGCTACCCAGGGCGGCTAGGTAGGGCTCCCACAAGAGCCGAGCTGCTGAGACAGTCTCCAGGCTTTTCTTTGACATCCTCATTCTGAGAGGACGGATGTTTGCAAGCAGGTACGGTGAGAGCTCAAGGGAAGAGTGTACACCAAGGGAAATGTGCCTGGAAAATAAAATGTCAAGGAGAATCGAGAAGTGGAAACACAGTGGGTGGGAAAGAAGAGAGAAAGTGGGGAAGCTTCAGGAGGAACAGGCAAAGTGGAATTAAAAATCAAAAAAAAGAACAAGAAAGAAAGAAGGAAAGAAAGGAAGAAGGAAAGAAAGAAAGAAAGAAAGAAAGAAAGAAAGAAAGAAAGAAAGAAAGAAGGAAAGAAGAAACAAACCAAAACCAAGAAAGTACAGAAAATAATCTAAAAGGAAAGTTCAAATTTCTAATTCTGTTCTCTTCCCCGCTTTGATTCAAATTCCTTTCCTACACTGCAGTTCGGTCTGCTCTATATGACCCAATTTTAGATCCACTTCCACTTACAGGGGTCCCAGGGTGGAAATAATGAGGGGTGGAGGGGAGGGAGTTAGAAAAGAAAAAGTTCCTTCTTAGCTATGAAGAATGCAAAATACGTTAAAATGCAAATTCAGTGTAAAAAAAGAAAGCAAGACAGACTACACACACTTCTCCACAGTGAATTCTCAGGCAGAGCTGGAAGCCTACAAGTAACCCCCTGAGGTGCACCAGCATAATGTAAGTGTTTTAAGTTTGCTGGATGACAGACAAACAGCTAGCCCTGTTACTCCTCAATGAATCTCATCCCCCCTCCTGCTTTTTTTTCCAGGGCAGAAAATGTTTGTGGTAGAATTGGTACAGGCGAAGGAGTGAATTGATCTGTTTAGCTTTTTGTATTGGGATAAGAATAATCGTTGCCCTACCTGCTTCCCATGGATCGTGTTTAAAAGGCACAGACACTCACTGTTTTTATAACTATAGGGGACCAATCGGAATCAGGTTTCACATCGTTGACTTATTTATTTTAAAAGTCAGACTGAGCGAGGAAGAAAAAGTCAGAGATGGCGAAGAGGAAGAGAAGAGAAAAAGGAGGATGGAGGAGGAAGGAGGAAGAGGAAGAGGAAAAAGAGGAAAAGGAGGAGGAGAAGGAGGAGGGGGAGAAGAGGGAGAAGAGGGAGGAGGGGGGAGGAGGGGGAGGAGAAGGAGGAGGAGGGATGATGTTGGGTTGTGGGTAAACAAGTCCTGCTTCACTGTTTCAGATGGGCCCTTCCCCTGAACATGAAGTCATTTTGGGGGTTCCCCTTTTAAGCTGCGTCTTTGTGTGTTTGATTTTTAACAAGCAAATGACTTGTTTTCTACTGAGTCCCACCCAACTGGACGCTGAAATGAGAAAGGCTTACTTAGATGCTCTGACACTTTTCCTTCATCTTTAAAACGTGACACAGCAATGTGACATTAAGAGTGACCATGCCTTTCTACTTAGACCAGACAAGAAATGAGGATCTCAAAAGCCAAAATGGTCTATAATAAATACTATCACACATGAATTGTTACATGTTCCCTATTGGTCCATCTCAGCTCACATGAAATTGCAGTCGTCTGATAGATGTGAGATCACGAATAAGGGGAAAATCAATCATATGACTACTTATGTATAAAAGACTACCAAGGCCAGATTCCCACCAAACACACACGCCAGTTCTGCCAAATTCAACCCAATATATTTTCACTCCCATTTACACAGGACACCCCACGTCCCTGAGTATTAAGACTGGTGAGGGAACCTTCCGAACCTGTCAGAAACGAAGATGCATGCACAAGGAAGGACTAATTCCAGGAAAACGCTCAGCTGAGCAGTGAAGCATTGCTTGAGTAATGCAGATTCTGCAACTGCAAAAGAAAAAGAGAAAACTGGGACAGGCTGGGAAGTGTGGAGGACTTCCAGAACTAAGCCATGGCCACCTACCTTCCTCTCCTTTTGGGCTCTCAAGGTATGTCTGCTTTCTGAGTAGTGGTCGGTGGGATTGCAGACTGAATGAAAGTGCTTTGCTCCCTGGACCAAAGTGAGGAGTATTGGTTTACAAAGAGGATTGTGTTCATGGGAGAAAATATTGGAAAATATATTGAAATAGATTTAGCAATAATAGCCAAATGCAGGCTACTGCCCAACATATTAACCTCAAGTCCTGGAAATCCTGGGGCTATTTAGTTACTGTCATATAAACTATACTACCAGATATAGATATAATATAGATATAGATATAATATAGATATAATATAGATATAATATAGATATAATATAGATATAATATAGATATAATATAGATATAGATATAGATATAGATATAGATATAGATATAGATATAGATATAGATATAGATATAGATATAGATATAGATATGAAGGCAGGGAGGGCCTCGAACAAATAGATCTGAAAATGGCCTTATATTGAGGGTCTCAATGTACTTAAACTGACTCTCCCCTGTCCCTCTCTGCTGACACTACCCCAACTTTCCACCACCAGAGGCTTGACCTTACTGCATCTGTGTTAGCACTGAACACCCAGCTCACATCTTTATTTCAAACTACTTCCCTGACAGCAGGACAAAGGGCACTCACTCCTTAGCATAAGGCAGGTCCCACTGTGACTGCCTTTGGCCCTCTAGCCCTCATTCCCGCCACCAGAACCCTGACTGAGCCAGATTCTGTCCTACTCACGAAGGTGCCTCCATCTGCAATGCTCTCCCTTCTCTCTTCTCCCTGGTGAACCCCTAATCAACTTCTGGCAAAGGTTCACTTCCTCTGTGAGGCCTCCATCCCCTCTCTCCTCCCGGGACACTCTGAACATTCTATTACAATAGACTGTTTCTCAAAAATGGATTCTTGTCTGTCTTCTCCCACTGGGTGGTGAGTTGCTCCAGGCAGGGCCTGATTTCCTTTTGTTTCCTCCAGAGTGACAGGCGGTTAAAAGTTACAGGAATAATAATTGAGGGGAGAGAGGGAAGGGTGCACCGATGGATGTGTTCGTCCTGCTATTAGGCAGAGGACAGGAGAAGAGTAGATTGTGTAGACAGTAGCTTGGGGTAAAGCAAAACTTTCAATGGGTACAGTAGTGTCAATTATGAAGGCTAAGATTTCTTCATTTGACCCAAAAGTTGACAGGGAGTCACTGTACTGCATAGCGCAGGGGAAATGGTGACAATTTTGTTCAGCCTCATAGCACCTTCTGCCCTGAACGACAGCTACTTTCATGCCAATCTAATTCCCTCTTGGACTGGAAAGTTCCTTGCAAACAGGAGTTGTGTCTTAATATTTGTATCCCTTTTAGCAACAAGCACAGAATTTGAATAGCAGGTGCCGACAAATGTTTGATGAACTTAATTTTACAAAAAAACCAACCAACCAACCAACCGAACAAACAAACAAAAAACTAGTCCCTCTGTTATGACTGGAGAGAAAGCTGTGCAGACCGTTGCATTATCGTTCCCAGATGTGGGGAACGGACCTAAAAGGGGTGGTGCCTTTTAACTCAGAAATGGGAAATTCTAGAGGCAGCCCCAAAAGAAGCTTTCTCAGTCCTATTCTCCATTAAAGTCTTGAGGCTAGTGTCCTCGGGGAAACACAGATTCTTGGTTGAAGATCTCTTCTCTCCCTTGGAGTGGGTGAGCTTATGCAGGGCCACAGAACAGAGGAGCCAGTCAAGAAACACATGCAGCCAGGAGCAATAGCTGACTACCTACAAACTTCATCTTTTTTTTGTTGTTGTTAGTTTTTTGGTGGTTGTTTATTAATGATTCATTTGCTCACCCTTTTTTATGTTTATAAATAATAACCTATTTTAATCCATTATCTGTTTTACATTAACCTTTTCCACTTAATTCCCCAAGTCAAATGTGTTCAAGGAGACGAGAAAATGAGATATTTGTCCCTTCTGTTGTTCTTGGTCTCCAGACACCTCTCTGGTTACTCTAGATCAGACAGAACATTTTCGAGCCATGGATGTCAACACAGAATGCTATAGCCATCTAACGTCTTTGAGTCTTAAGTCAAAGACAGAGCTTTGTTCTGTGAAAATATGTGCATAAAAGCCATTAAGAGTGGAAACTGAGAATCCTTTAAAGGAGAATGCCCAAATCCTGAACATGAGGGATTGTAAACTATGTAGTTAAAACAGAATTCAAAATCTATATAATATATCATTAATTTAACCACCACCACTATTACTATACTTTCTATATGCTATCTAATCTACAGCAAACTCATCTATCAGATCTGATGAAATTTACATAAAAATTATATTTATTAAATATTTATATTTATTTATAAACATTATATATTTTATACATTACATATTATATTTACATTACATATTATATAGTATACATTACATATTATATGTAATATATTATATATGTATGTGCAAAAGCACAAAGTGTATTATTGTGCCGGACTGAGCATCATGTAGTTGATTTGACACTACCTGCCAACCCTCACAGTCTAATGACACAGTTTAATTCTTTCCTCACAACATCACTACTTTTTATTATCGTATCTTTGGTAAAAGGAGGAGGAAGAAGAGGAAGAAGGAAGAAGAGGAGGAGAAGAAGGAGAAGGAGGAGGAGGAAGAGGAGGAGAAGGAGAAGGAGGAGAAGGAGAAGGAGAAGGAGAAGAAGGAGGAGGAGGAGGAGAAGGAGAAGGAGAAGAAGAAGAAGAAGAAGAAGAAGAAGAAGAAGAAGAAGAAGAAGAAGGAGAAGGAGAAGGAGAAGGAGAAGGAGAAGGAGAAGGAGAAGGAGAAGGAGAAGGAGAAGGAGAAGGAGAAGGAGAAGAAGAAGAAGAAGGAGAAAAAGAAGAAGAGCTGGAAGATCCAGCTCCCTGCTTATCCTATCTCCCCTGACTTCTCGCCTATCGTTCTCGATAATTGTAGCCTATGCTGGAAACTCCTGACTAGGCTATACATGGTGAACATGTCATGGAAAGTCTAGGAGACATCTCTCTGAACACGGTCTTATGTTGATGATGTCTTTGACGTATGTAAATGAGTCTCCATCTCACTTTGCTGAGAATATTCTGACCATCCACCTCCAGTACTGCTGACCAGCTCTGATTCAGTAGGACAACCCGCAGCCAAGCAGTCTTGCATACCCTATGGATCTAAGGTATACAATCCAGAGTGCTCTGTGTTCCAGGGTCCATCGGCTACAGCTGACAGACAGGGCTCTGTGGTCCATGGATGCCTGAGCTTTCAGGACAAGTCAACAATGAGTGCTAGAGTCTACTATCCCTCGATACCCATTGGTAGATAATAAACGTGCTTTATGCAACTTGTGTGCATGATGTCTATTCTTGCTACGGTCAGAAAAATTGGCAACCAGTACGCAGCAAACATATTCTGTCTCCTGGCCACATTGTGTTTCAGTTAAACAATGCTCTATCTCCACGAGCCGAGCCGTAGTCCACTTATCATTTCAGAAGGAGTCAAGCATTTCTTGAACTTTCCACCCGGCAGCACTCAGATGTGAACCTGCAGAGCACAGCTACAATGCTCACCTCATCTCCCAGGAAAGAAAGGTCACAACTGCCTCTGTTCCAAAGTCCATTAGACATGGGAGCTCCCTTTAGAAGCCGAGGCGGAGGACTCACCAGAGACCTGTATCTGTCAGGACACAGCTGCAGATGCTGACACAGGTTAAAACAGAACAAGACATCTGCGTGCGTGGTCACCACAAAAGCATCTCAGCAGAGTCTCATCCGGGTTGTTTGCTTGTTTGTTTTTGTTGGGTACCATTCAGGGAGGAAAGAAACGCTGTATTAAGCCTAGCTGCCCAAACCCTCATCCCAGGTTATCTTGACCATCCTGACATACATGGAACCCTGAAGAGACGCTACTCATCCTGCATCTTAAAAGAAGATGAGGCTTCATTAATTCTTTCACATGATAACTTGGAAAAAGAGTTTCTGGCTCTATAGCCACATGCATTCAACCCTTTAATCCGCATACTGATACAAAACAATTTGTGAATTAGAGCATGCATGTTCACAGGATTCAACTACGGAACACTGGGGTACTTTGTGGTCTCCGGCGACAAGAGACCCGTTGCTGCTTTTCCATGGTCTACCTAACCGATTGGTAGGGTGCTGGTTAGAAAGTTAGTCTGCGCCTTTGGGAAATGGAAAACCCGTGGAATGGTCCGTGCCTCTAGAAGCAGGACTCAAGAGTTGCAGCATTTTCTGACGAAAACAGCTTCAGTTTCCGTTATGTTCCTTCTTTGTGATTAAGGAAGGTTGGCATCCTCATGGCATTCTATGTATCGCCACCAAGTCTATAAGTGAAAGTCACCCTCTTTGGAGTGGAACGGGATAATTGGAAAGGAGGGGGTTTCCCACTGTAGACCCTCCTATAGCCTGACTTTTGAAAGAATGTTAAAAATTACATTTATCTGTCTGTCTGTCTGTCTGTCTTAATGAATACATGGAAGGAAGGAAGGAAGGAAGGAAGGAAGGAGGGAGGGAGGGAGGGAGGGAGGGAGGGAGGGAGGGAGGAAGACACACATTCATGGCTGATTCTGTACAAACACTTCCAAGACTGTACCTAAACTGTTCGGCAGAGGACTCACACACCACCCTTCTGTTGTGATGATTACTGTGCACCCCAAAAGGTCCTTACCCCTACACAATTACAAAAGTTAGAGACTTTGAAAAACTAATGTGTTTTCAAAGAAAAGCGTATTACTTCCCCTAAGGCATTCTTGAGGAAGCCAACACTTGAGGTAAATACACATTATCCCATTATCTGTTGTGACCAGCTCCCTCTCTACGCGGGACTCAAGGAGCTTCGGAATGTGTTTTACTGCATCTTTAACAGAAAGGCAGCGGTTTACGATACTCAGAACAAAATAAGTCTGAGGTATGCAGGCCCTCAATTTCACTCTCAAAGAAAATTACCCTAAAGGTCTATTCCTGTGATAGACACATATCACAAGATACATTTTTTTTAAGAGAATGGAGAAAAAGAAGGTTAAAAAAATAGATAAATAAAGTGCCGGATTTGAAGCCACCAACCAGGGAGAGAAGTAAATATATCCTATTGTTACTTAATGCCCCACTACAATAATTACTTTTATTTGTTCATTTTCTAGAGCCCACACAATAGTTTTGTCTTTATCTTTTACAACCAAATACTTTTCAGTAAACAAGAGATAAAAGAGCAACAGAACCTTTGTTCTCCCTCCCTTCAGCCAAGCAACCCTGAAGGCCCATTTTATCTCTGGAGCTGTTATCTGAAGTGAATTACTGATAAGAAAAATTAAAGCCCCAGACTAAATCAGTGAGGTAATTGCAGAGTGTTGCGCATGCCCCATCTCTGTTTGTGGGCTGGACCCAGAGTCCTCACGTTCTTACCAAGCAGATTGCTTGGGCAAAGAAAGCTGCCTAACGGGTCCAGGTGCCTAAATTACTTTTCCAAGGAGGAAAACTAAGTAAATAACAACACTTGGGAAACCAAGAGCATATTTGAGATCGCAAACTCAATCGCAGGAGAATGTTAACCCACTTTTTAAGAAGCCTTCCCAGGTAGACATCCCGGCTCCAGTGACTACCTCCACAGACTTCCCAGCTTCTTTTACTCCCCTTGGCCAACACTGGTGCTCCTGGCTTCCAGTTGTCACTGGTAGTGCACATTCCTCAGGAGTTATCCAAAGCGCCTTGCATGTTTTGAAGTATTTGATGCTCAAACAGCCCTCTCTGTGCTACATGATTTTCTTAGTTAGGGTTTTACTGCTGTGAGCAGGTACCATGACCAAAGCAAGTCATATAAAGGACAGCATTTAATTGGGGCTGGCTTACAGGTTCAGAGGTTCAGTTCACTGTCCTCAAGGCAGGAGCATGGCAGCATCCAGGCAGGCATGGTGCAGGAGGAGCTGAGGGTTCTACATCTTCATCTGAAGGCTGCTAGCAGAATACTGACTCCCAGGCAGCTAGCACTAACCTATTAAAGCCCACTGTCACAGTGACACACCTACTCCAACAAGGCCACTCCTACAAATGTGTACACCAGCCTGCACTGCTAGTTAGTGTTGACCAGATAGTTGGACTCAAGAATCTACTTTCTATACCAGTTTCCCATGTGCACAAGTCTTCTAGTATAACCAACCATCTCCTTGTTCACCCCAACAACAGGCTTTCCCCATGTCACAAATTTAAGCAGCAATCCATCATAAATTCCCATCCTCTTAATATTAATCATGTTTAATCACTTCCCTCAAATATAGGCAATCTTGTGTGATACTCAAAACTGCTTTGGTTTACCCTTGTGGCCAAAGAATTAAAAACACATTTCTGGTCCCCTCTGCTGTCAGGCACTTCTAATATCTGTAGCTACTGGGATCAAGTGGCTTTAATAGGTTTAGTGTTGGCTGGACTGCTGCACCAGGTTAACCCAGAGCAAATACCAGGGGCATAAGGCAGGGGGCAGGTGGTTTGTGTCAAAGAGGAGAGTCTTAGCCTTGGCTTCGCAAAGCACTGACCAGTACCTGTTCTCAATCTCTCCCTACACCCTGCCTTGCCCCCAACCACCACAGAGAAAAGCCCTGCTGAGTTTTGTCACGGATGAGACCAGAGGCTTAGATTCACACTAAGTCTTGGAGAGCCCATGTCTTAGTTATTCTGTTTTGGGCTCGTTGTATTTCAATCTGTCCTCCGGGAAGAAAGCGAATGCCCTTGCAAACCGTCCGGAGGCCAGGGAGCCGCTACTTTTTTCTTCCCTACTGGCCCACAAAACCAGATCTGCAACCAAGGAAATAACGTGTCTTTTCTGGGAAAGGGATGTTGACTCTTGCTCAGGATAACAGTTGATGCTGCTGTCCTCGGCTCGCTAAGCATCTGTGTGGACCTGCGGAGTAACTCCAACTTCCACAAGTACCTGACAACCACTAGGGAGGAACGGGAAGGAGGACTCTGGAGGACTCTCGGCATAGTGCCAGCAGGGTAGAACTTCCTGTTTGCCTCAACAAGGCCACCATCCTTCTTGCTGAAATAAAGTAGTTACGGGTCAGAGCAAAGCAGACACTGCAAGTGGGTCATTTCCCACTCAACTGGGCAAACAGTCCGATGTGAGATAGCTTCTTTGGAGCTCACCGCTCTCCTACTGACCGTCTCTCACACTGACCCAAAGTATAGATCATGGACTCAGAACCAGCTTCCAAAACTGCTTCTCCTTAGTACTGCTTAGGTGACAGTGGTATATATAGTCTCTTACGATGTCCTAACCAAAGCACTGGCCTGAACCTGTAGCAGTAACGTCCTTTTACGGCAGAACGGTTGGCATTCACAAAGGCAAAGAAAACCACCCACCCACATTTCCTATTTCACCTGCAGGACAAGTTCACACTAAGCTGAGAGCAGAGAGTCAGCTGGGGGCAGAGCCTCTGGCAGGGGACATACTTCATGTTAGGGTGCCCGCATAAAATTCCTCCTTTTGCTAACCATGTCTAGAATGTAACAAGACCCTCACATATTATTAGAGAAAATAACAGTCTGAAAATGATACTTTGCCTAGACAGAAAGGATTTAAAATGTTCCTTGAACCGTAGAGGCTTTGAAAGACAAGGGGATCTGAATAAATGGGGACGTACGCAGGGAGCAAACACACAAAAAGATGTATATATGCAATTGGTGTCTATGGACCGCCTGAGGAAGCATCGGAGGTGGTGGGAACCGATGGTGGGAACCTATGGTGGGAACCTATGCATTCACACCAGCTCAAGGGGCCTCACCAGGGCCTATTGTGTAAGGTCAGAGACACGGCACAATGTGAAAATGCCTTTAATGACTCTAAAGGACAGGGCTTCCCCCTCCTTCCTGCTGCCTCCCCCCTCAATTTGTCATAATGCTTTCGATTTGCCTACTAATATTGTCCCACGGAAGCTCTAAAGTATTTCGCTATTACATGACTTGGGCTGTTCACAGTTACACGGCTCAGTGGCAATTGGATGCCAAAGACGGGGGCATTTGACCTGTACGTAAAATCATCGAAATGACACTTCCTGGTTTGTACGTGGGCATTTGCTTCATTGTTACTGGGGCAGGGGGAAAACTGCTGAGTAAAAACTAACCCAATGGGAATTAATTCACCTAACAAACTCTATGAGCCACACATATGCTACCAACAGTCTACAGAGACAGGTAGCTTCCGTCACATGCTAACTTCATGTGTGCTGAGAGCCTGAAATCCGGATATCTCACAGTCCTCAGTCATCCCGTACTGATGATGGGTAAAGGGTGTCACAGTGGGTGACCGCGCATGGGACAGATCTCCACTGCTTCTGTGATGCTTCACCTACAAAACTCAAACAGCGACACCAGGTCCATACAAAGCGGTCTAAATTCCTGCAGGGCTGCGCACACAGCAGGACCACAAAGCCAGCTCTGTACTTCAGAGCTCTTACCGTGGCTGCAGGGGGGCCTGCTCCCGAATAGCGACAGCAAGGTCTTTCTGGGTTGTGGTAAATCTGCAGTAGGCAGACTACATGTAATTACCCTGCAAATTACCTGTTCCTAAGGTTTCCAGGGTTATGTGGTCCATAATTATATGATGTCCTCGTATAATACTAGGGTGGCCTAGCTGGTGACCCAGGATACAATCCAGAGACACAGCAGCTAAAGGAACCGCTGAGTTCCTCCTTTCCACAGTGAGCGTAGACAGACACCTGCTTTGCTGCGCGCTTTGTTTTGAACATCAAAACGAAACATGGAGCACGAAGATTTGTCATTCTAAGTACACACACACACACACACACACACACACACACACACACACACACACACACACTCCCTTCAGAAGAAACCAGTTACCTTTCCTAACTGGCAGATATACACTTTTATCCCTCTTGGACTCCAATAACAGTAGGTCACATTCGACTATGTTTCAAGGAACCTGCTGCACCAGCCAACAGCTGGAACCCAGCGACTGTTGATAATCGACGCTAATTGCTTATTGTTCTAAATCAGCTCTTGTTTGCGCTTTTGTTACCCAAAGTAATTTCCCCCCACATTCACACTACCAGGAACGGTTCTGCAAGCCCTGGCTGAAAAATTCTGGTGCTTCAACCCTAGGGCTGTTACTGTTTTGTTACAAAACAAAAACACAAAAACACGCTGGCTTGAAACAAGTTAGCAAGGATGACCACGGATAGAACGCAGGTGCACAGGGATGCTGGCATTAGCCGCTGTCTGAGTAAGAACAAGACTTCCCTCTGATGTTTTAATTAGAGCCTTGGTTAGCATGGTGCCATTTTCCCTAAACAATTCTTCCCCTCTTTGCTTTAGGGAGGGATTTTCACTCTACCACTTTTATTGCACTAGTGAATAAATGAGGTCTCAGGGTTCCAGGGAGAGGGAAAAAAAATTACCAATATAAATGCATCAGGTGCAAATTACAAAGGTAAATAGGCCCCAGGAGACCAGAAGCTGGCAACATCAACTTGAATATCTGAGAGAGGCCACTAAGGGAAAGCTCCCGGTCGTGGTCCTGGTTTAGAGTAGACCAGATAATTTACCCTGCAGCCCCCAGAAGTAATCCACAGCGCCAGTCAGTTCCTAGTACCTCGCCAGGAACAAACATTCTAAGCCGTCATGATAGGATAGCTTCTCTCTTCCCCCCATTTAATTATCTCAGATGTCACACTTGGGCATTGTCTCTCAAAGCCGAGCCTTCATCCTGGGAGACCCACTCCCTGTATAATCTCCATCTATAGGTTGATCACTAGTAATTATTTGTTTCCTGCGACTGTGTTTATAATCCGCAATAAGGCAAAACTCACACACAAACATATCAACAATGAGTGTGATCAGTAGGGCATAAAGGCTGGTTTTGGTTTTGTTTGTTTGTTTTTTCTAATCCCCCCTACAATTTAAGCTTCATCCCCTGAAGAATGTTTGCGGCTGTGTTTCCTTTCCCTCAGCTCTTTGTGGTAAAGTCCTTCTTGCCCTCTAATAATTTCGCTCATGGAATTATTAGAACCATACAACCCCTTGTACGGTTCATAGAGTAGGGACCTCGGAGCCATCTTCTCCCATAGTGCCACACTGCTTCATGCTAAATAACGACTTGAATTCAGTTGTTTTGGGATGAGAAGATGGAGTCTTCTCACTGACACAATCCAGTTCTATCCAGCATTTTGATCATGTGCTAGCTGTCCCATCTCTTTCCTTCTTATAATTATGCTTTAAAGGGCACCCGTCTGTCTCTTTGTTTCCTTGTTTATGCTATGGAAGTGCATGGCCCTCAAGAATTAGACTGCCCCACCTTCACTTGAGCAGAAGACACTGAGGGCTCACACTTGAGCGTTGAGCACATGTTGAAGCATGACAAAGGGCTTGGCCTTCAGTCACCTTTATTCTGTCTCTCTAAGGAGGAGGAGGAAGAGGAGGAGGAGGAGGAGCAGGAGGAGGAGGAGGAGGAGGAGGAGCATTTCCTGTGATTGCCTCAGCAAGAATCAGTTATCCTGGCGCCTGCCGGAAGTGAAGCAATGGGAGTTAGTTGAAGCACACCTCCAGTTCCCAGCGCTTGCTACATCTTCAGGCCATGGCTTCATCTTAAGGCTTTTGTTTTGTAGAACATGGTGGTCCAGGGAAGGAGTTACTGAATGAGTAGCATAATCTCACACAGGAGGACAACTTCAGGAATAAGTCCACCCAGTGCCATTTTATAAGGGATGAGACATGTATTAAACCTCTTGGGACAGGCTTTGTGTAGGCTAACCTTGATTATAGTGTAACTCAACTACGTGACTTGGGGATGCCTCTCGTGAAGTACTCCATTCTGCCTTCAGGATGCCTTGTACCATCTGTACAATATTAAGCACGGAATCGATAAAAATGCGGATTTTATTTGTATATTAAGCTTCGTATTCCAGTTGTGTTATGATCACTGTGTGGTCTGGTGGCGATCTACAGTTCTACATAAATGATGTTGAATCCCAAATGATAAGGAAGCCCCCATGCTTCATTTAGGAAATCTGCCTCTCAAAATTCCCCTTCAGCAGGAACGTTCCCAAAGACTCTCATTCCCCTTCACAACTCATGATGTGAAACCCTTAAAATGTTTTCCTGTTGGCTGTGGCTGGGAGGACTGTAGGTGTGAGGCTATGTAAGCCCGCATGTCCTGGGTGAGGCCAGCTTGGGCAGTGTAGTAAAATCTGCCTAGGAGCCAGAGGCTGGGGAAATAGTTCATTTATATCATATTTGGTACGAGCTCCTCGCCCCACTACCCTTATTTCCTGGGTTCTGAGACTCCAGGCTTTCGCTGCACTGCTTGGCAGTGGTGCTGATGTTGAGAGAGGATCTCATTCGGGCTGGAATGGACTCTGAATTGCTATATATCCAGGGCTGATTTGAACTCCTTACCCTCCTGCCTTTAGAGGACTTCTTGCCTCATCCATGCGACTCCCTGGGTTTGACCACCAGCACTGAACGTAGCGATAAAACACAAGGGAACATATCTAAGTGTGGTGGCGAGGCCTCTCCAGCGCTCAGGAGGCAGAGGCAGGCGGGTCTCTCGGTTTGTGTCTAGCCTAGTCTACACGGTGAGTCCCAGAAGAGCTATGGCTACACAGGGAAATCCTTTCACAGACAGACAGACAGACAGACAGACAGACAGACAGACAGACACAAAGCAAAGCAGAAACGCACAGCTATGCACTGTACGCTGCCTTCTGTTACCGGCATTCCAGAGTACTCTCAGCTTTACTGAATCTCCCGTGAATTTCGAAATTTGAATTAAGAAGGTTTTGTGGGACACAGAGGAGATTCAGAAAAGCGTCCTTCTGAGCCACAGCGGTGACACCTTCTTTTTGGGAAAAGGTGGGGGAGAGTTGTGACTAGAGCTCAGTAGTACTGCAACTGCTTTTCGTGTGTGCTTTCAGCGCCATCCGCGGTACTGAAAACGGGCCATAAAATCAAAATCATAATGTACGCCACTGTGCAAAACGGCAGAGCCTAGCTTCTAAGCAAACTTAAACCTTCTTGCTTAAAATAGAAATAACGCAGCCATAACCTGACCCAACTCCATGACAAAAAAATCCGACCTCAACGGGAATGCCCCACCTGATGAGGTTGCACGATGGAGTCTGGGCATTTCTAATGTAAGTCAGTCAACCACCCCAACCCGGGTGTTCCTCTACCCAGCACAGGGCTCCCCCAGCCGAGGGCTCCTCTCGGCTCACCATCTATTTCTGGTGGTCAAACATCCTGGCAACCCATGCCCTCCTCCCCACCCCTCTCCAATCCTTTTAGGAAACAATGTGGAGCTAATTTATGCTTAGTCTCCGCATTTCCCCTCCTGCCACACTGGCACAGGAAGCCACTGTCTGTGCTGGGTTTGGACAGACTCAGCCATGAGCTAACAACATCATCATCGTTAAAAAAAAAAAAAAAAAAGGAGGGGGGCCTCGGTATGTACAGTCAGCACTGAAACTGTTCCTCAACACTGTGAATTTATGTTGCACATCTCCACTATCTGATGCAAATGAACTAGCAATCACTCTAGTAGAGGAAACGGTGCCTTCTACGATTGTGAGCCTGACACTGCAGAGGCTTAACGCATTGCCTTAGGAGGCACAGCTGTATCTTGCTGTTTTATCTGGGGGGCCCTCTGACAGCACACGACTGTAGCTGCTGAGAACCATGCATGGAGTTGATATACACACACGGACATAGATACTCGGGACGTGCGGCAGAGGCTATGACTGTGCTCTGCGTGTATCAAGCTATGACTTCTAAATTCCCTTCCATCAAATGCCGGGAGAAGCACTTGATAAATGGCCCTTAGGAGAGCACTTCTCGTTGCCCGAGGATGGAATGACTCACAGGCATACGACGCTCCATCAATACGGAGAGCTGGCAGATTGAAGGGTGGGAAGGACCATCCCGATGTGCTGCATCTGCTTACTAATAGCAACAGCGCTCCAACCTCTTCCCGTTCATCGCCTACAGAAACCACTCCTCGGAGAGGCACGCCAGTCAACAGATGGTCTCTGGCTAAGGTGTAATCAGGAGCAGCTTGCTAAATTTACCCAAAACAAATAGAATTACAGGCTTTTGCCCGACTCTGAAATTGAATTGAGAACTTGGGTGGTGGATAATGGAAACTAAAAACAGGAGCTCAGGATGCATCACTGCGTGTTGGGAAAGAGCAACATGGGAGACGTGTGCTACGCACCTCACTAGGCTGGGCCGTCTATTTCCACTCAGGGGTACTCCCTCTCGCTATCTAAGTTCCCAGAATTCTTAAAATCACTACCGGAGAACAAAATCATCCGCCTTCATTGGACGTACAACAACAAGATGGCACTCAGTAGAGTGGATATGTCTTGCCAGATCACACAGCACGTTGGCTGGACTGTTTGTTGCCAGAAGCCGCCCTACTCTTGCAGGTATAGTTCTGAAGTTCTCTAAGAACCGGTGACTCAAGTCCTCTGAGCGACAGCACTCTAATGTGCATCCCCAGAATTCCTTGCCGGTCTGTCTGCCTCCTGTGCGGTGTACACTAATGACAGCAAAAAGCCTGAAAACGACTTAGCATAAAATCAAGAGTAAGGGATTTAACCTATGCTGCGTTTTGCTACCTATAGGGTAAGAGAGCTACACCACGCACGCAAACCACTACATGAAAGTGAACCAGACCAAAGACACACAGCACTAGCATTCTAAAGAGGTAAGGTCTTCCGTACTGATCTCCTCAGTGCACGGCCAGTCTCCTCGCTCACTACTGTGCACAAGAGTCCCCATCTCCGCCAGCTATACCACTTTTGGGTACACACCCAAGTCCTCTGGGTAAACAAAGAACAGAGATACCCCTGTGCCCGCATTTATTGGGCTATTCACAATAACCCACATGAGACAAAACCATGTTTCAGTAAACAGACTAGCCAACAGAGGGTAGGAGGTATACACACACAAGAGTTTAGCTCAGCCATACTAAAGAATGAAATTGTGCCATTAGATGGGGAATGGATGCAAGTGGAGACTTGTCCTATAAAGCCACATGCGCCAGGTACAGGAAGGCAAATGTCACATTTCCCATTTGTGGTTTCCAGAATTCTTTATAGACATAGCACGCGCACGGCACACAAGCACACACACACACACACACACACACAGAGAGAGAGAGAGAGAGAGAGAGAGAGAGAGAGAGAGAGAGAGAGTGTTTATGTATATAAGGGGAAGGAGAGGGGTGGGGCAGAATGGGGTGGATGTGGTAAATGCACCCAATGTACCATAATATCAACAGTCACTTTGTTTTTTCAACTACCATGAGTATTTATCACTACAGAAAGCACCATTAAAAAACCTTTGGATGAAATTGCCTAAGACTATTTTGTTTTGAAATCTTTATAATCAAAGACACATGGTGTACGTGTTTCACAGCATTCACTATGTAGAACTTCTATACCAGGATAGCAAACGCCTGACGGCCATCTTTGCCAGCAGACCACCTCCCCTCGTTTGTCCTGAGGAGCTCCTGCCTATCAGTAGTACTACAAGAAGCATCCCGGGAGCTTTCTGCTCCTTCTAGTGTTTCTGTTTTAAAGAACTCTCTGTCATGGAGAAAAGAAATATGAAGTCTTTCTGTGCCGAGCTGAAATAATTAAGGAAAAGTTGTCTCTTAAGTTATCTGTGTATGTGTGTGTGTCTGGGGTGGGGGTGAGGGCAGAGAGGATGAGGGCAGAGGGGGTGAGGGGTGGCTTACTTTTCAAAGTTTACATCATGACCTGACAAAGGCTGAAATGTATTAAAACACGTTTTTATTTTGTAAGCTGCGGAATTTAAAATGCAACTAACATTTTGTTAAATGGATGCTGGCAAATAAATAAGAGTAAATTCGCCCCTCCTCTCACAGAAGAGCCACTGAGCCCCCATGTTATAAAAATAGACGCTAGACGGCCTTACTCAAGCATGTGACCTCTCCTATGGGAACTTCACAAGCTATGTTCTCTTATCTTCTTACACAGAAATCAAGTTAGGGGCCAGCGAGCAAGTGAGGTCGGGCAGCAAGTAAGGGCCTTGTGGAGCAGGTAGTAACCTGAGTTCATTCCCTAGAGCCCATGTAAAAATGGAAGGAGAGAGCCGACTCTGTACAGTTGTCCTCTGACCTCCTCATGCATTGTGTATCACATTTATCCTCTGCCTAAATACATTATGAACACACACACACACACACACACACACACACACACACACACACACCACGATAAACAACAACAATGACGTAACAATAATAATGATAATAAAATTCCTTTAAAAAGAAGATGAATTAAGGAAGCACAAGGCATAGATAACACACAAACGTCATAAGAATAAACATTTTTGCGGCAGGAAGCTAATGATAAGAGACGGCAAAAGTATCCACAGCATTACCTTGGGAAACCCCTCTGACTGCAGCATGACTCAGTTTACCCATATATAAAGTCATTGAAGCAGCCTTCTGGCTCCTCCAAGATATGTGCAAAGAGCCCATGAAAAGTGGCGCCAGAAGCCCCGGTTAAACCCCCAGCCTCCGAGGTAGCAGGTGTTTGTGCAGATGGACTTTTGATTTCCATCCCTATTCTGGTAGGCTCTGAATTTTACTCCTGTGGAACAGCCCTCCCTATTCTAAAGCACTTCGAAAATAAAGCTGTAAAGGAAAAAAACCTACCACGGAACTCCCAGTAAAATTATGGCATTGTAATATTGTCATATTTATTATTCAATTATCGCTCCAGTAAGCCAGCGTATGTATACAGGAGCAGGCATTGTGTTTCTGTATCTTTAATGCGGTCGGTTCTGAAAAACTACCACGGCGTCAGTAACGAAGTGCCTACCCTGGTCGTGGCTCAGCTCAAGACAAAAACATTACAGACTGTAAGACGAGGGGCCTGCGATCTGCCGGGTAAAATCCGCGCTTCATGATTTGCGAAGAAGCGGGCGTTGCCGCACGAGTAACAGAAAATAACGCTGTTCGTTCGGTGTGTGGGAAGCGATTTTAAATAATACCCAACGAGCTCGGCGAGAGGCGTAGGAGAGTCTTGTGGCGCCCCCACTCCACTCAACTGATTCCATTCAGATTCTGTTAGCCTTGAGAAACCACCAGGTACACTGTGAACTGAGCCTCCTCGCACGGACTGCCAGTGCTGCCTAGGGCACGCTGAACGGGAAGCGGGGGCAGCTGGGAACCACAGCAGACAGTGAGTTTCAGGTCATCAATCTCGGAATTAGAAATTCCCCACCCCCGTGTGACCCAAAATAAACCCAGCACATATTCACACACACACACACACACACTCACACACACACACACAGACAGACACACACACAGACACACACACACCACGCCCTTCATACCTGGCAAATGTCATGACAAACTGTTGTAGATGAATGAAAGTATAAATACCCAGCGAGATGACTGACTGATGGTCATGAAATCCTTAGTTGTCCCGCTCTCCCAATGCCCCTAACAAGCATCAGCACCACGATACCCATGTCTACATTAGAAGCCAAACCATAAACCAAGTCATTTTCCCAGCAAACCAGGAGGGACGTAAACCCAGGCCAGCAGCTTGTTCAGGCACTGTGTGGCACCCGCCTCAAGCAAAACAAACACAGGGAGGTAAAGAGACACTGTAGGCTTCAGACCTTCAGAAGTCACTGGCGCAGAGCCTGATACCTGAAGCAATTCTCAGCACAGATCCCAGAGTCCCAGGAACCGCTCCAGGGGAAGCTGCCTGCTTTCCCCTCTGGCCTACCGAGATACCATATATATATTCCAATTTTTCTACTCATTGGATCTGTGTTGCAGTTCTTTGCACATACATTGGCACTGCTGACATGCGGAATCACCCTGGAATCCAGCGCACGGGAAGCATCCCACATGGTTCCGCAACATAAGACTGGGTGTCCTTAGGTCAAAAGGCTTAGATGCTTGTCTTTGATGGGGATAAATAAGAATCAGGGTCAAGGCTGAGCTGTGGTGGCACGTGCCTTCAATCCCAACACTTGGGAGGCAGAGGCAGGTAGACCTTTGTGAGTCCAAGTCCAGCCTGATCTACAGAGTGAGTTCCGGGACAGCCAAAGCTACAGCAAGATACCCTGTCTCGGAAAACAAAACAAAACAAAACAAACAAACAAACAAACAGAAACAGGGTTTGGTAAGTACAGGGTGTTAAACTACGGGCTAGTGAAGAGGGGCTGGTCTGTTTGACTCACCTCTAAGAAGGGGTGATGCTTCTGATGGGAGAGGAACGCAATTCACTCAGATCATGGCCCTGAGAAGGGACTCGGGCAAGGCTGGCTGCAATGAGAATACCTTTCATTGCAAGCAAAGGAGTCTAAAGTCTTCTGTGAGCCCGGTGAGCGCTAGGCAGGGGAATGAGAGCACAGGTGACAGAAGGGCATGGGCGGCGTATTTTGGGTTGCAAGGAGGACAGATGAAAAACGGCACAGTTGTTTCCGGAGTTTGTTGAGTCTACCCAGAATCCCCCTGTAGTAAGAAAAAAGATGGCTCAGACATTCACCGCCATGTAAATACTTGACTTCCTCCAACAAGCAGATTAGAGCGAATGGTTCTTAATGTACATAAGAAGTCACTTAATGTAGATTGCTGCCTCGTTCTCCCAAGAGCTAAACACGAAAACGGCCCGTGAAGAAGAATTTCAGTCCTTGAAGGTGAAATACAAAATAGAGAAGAAACTCAGAAAAGATGCAGTAGTTTGTGTAATCCCGAAAAACAGTTATTATTTCCCCCACAGAGCAGGTGATACCATGAAAGTCCAGGATATGCACATATGGAAAGCTTGTAAGGAAACCCTTAGTTTATACAACTAATATACATTAATAAAATACAATGCATTTTTAAAAGATAGATTGTAAGGCGGTAAATGATAAAACATTAGACGTAAAAAAATGATATAGCACTTTATAGATGGTAAAACTGAAAGGATCAGAAAATTAGACTGCACAGAAAGTTGTCAGTAGAGCAAAGTGTAACAGACACATGCACACACACACACACACACACACACACACACACACACACACACACACACTGGTTATGGCTTTGCCTTCTCCAGACAAAAATGGGGCTATCCTGGACAAAAAAACATACCCATTCTGTTCCCCCCCCCACAAAGTTCAACCCTTTAGTACTATCTTTATGACGTGTCAAATATTAAGGCATTGACAATCAACGAACCATTTGGTGGCCTCTAGTAATTAAGAACCTATCCAGGTCATCTGGGAGTGCACGTTTTGGATACGAATAACAAAAGATAATATTATTAGACTCTCACAGTCTATAACGCTGCTAAAAATGTAAATTACACATGGGAGTCAGAAGCTTGGATATAAAAGATGTAAAATACCTCAATATTTTCATATTGATTCCATAGTAAAATGACAATATTTTAGAGATGATGAGTTATATAAAAACCAATTTCACCAGTATACAAGCTTTGACTTTAAAATGGGCATTAGAAAATTTTTAAAATGTGCTTTATCTCCTACTGCGCCTGGTTCTGCTGCTGGGCGGGACAGCAGCAAAATAGAGAGGCGTACACTACCAAAGAAACCCGGGAAGGAGGAAAAGATGAAATCTAGCCATCACAGAGACAAGAATCTGAAGAGAAAAGAGATGAGTCTTCAGGGCACCATGCTATCTCAAAGGGAAAACATGTGGGTCGTTCTACACAAGAAAGGAATCTCTCCCCACCATCCTAGGATACCCGGGGCAAATCAGGTCTCCCCTCTTCTCCCTCTGAACGGAACTGGCAGTTCATCACTTTGCATGCTCCTCTGTGGAACTCTGAGCTGACTGCAGTGCAGATGGATGGCTCTTTAGATAGAAGGGAGCTCAAGCCAGTCCTTATGTTAGAATAGCATCCACCCTCGGCGATCACAGTTATTGTGAGCATCCTGAAGTTCTTACTGTGAGATCACAAGACAGGGCTCTCTTGAACCACTGTGTACTTAGGACATATGCGCCTGTGCACATGAACGCACAACGCCATCGCTGACTCCTCTGGTGTAAAGTATTATTTCTACAGCTCTCCTTTAATATTGCTTTAAATTCTAAGTACAGATCGCAACTGTGTTATACAAATTGTAGGCGAACCTTCCAAATGGCCTTAAGTAGCAAGGTCAATGCTACTGTTTTCTCATCCCTTTTGGCCACTGGGATAGACTAACTTTAATGTTTAAATAGATTCTTCTCCAAAGGAAAAATGAATAAATCAAGCTAAAAATCAACAATATTATACTAAAAATAGGCAGTGAATAACAAGCACACAGGAAGTAAGTCTTGCTTTTATAATAATGAGAAAAATCAAACCGGAAGTTAATGCCACTTAAAAGTTGGTCCACAATTAATTTTAACAGTTTAATGTGTTCTTATACATTGTGTTGACATATATATGTATATATCATCATTCAGGATTTTGGCTTACCCATTTCTTCAAAAATTTCATTCAACCATTATTCATTATTTAAATCATTCTTTCATTAATTTTTGTGGGGTTTTTTTGTTTGTTTCTTGTTTTTGTTCTGATTTATTTTTTGGTTACATGTAGCAATTGTTCTGAAATTTATGCTCGGATGTTTACAGGGATATTTTAGGTATTCTGGTTGACTATGTGAGCTTTATGTTTGTAAGTGATATTTGTTACAACTGTTACACTTGTAAATTCATTTATAGGACGACTTTCCTTCAATAGTTAGTTAATAGCCAAGTTCTAAGCCTTGGCAGGCTAGTTTACAATGAAAACTTATCTGAGATTTTTTTATATCCCGGCAAATAAAACGGCAGATGTATTCAGAAACTCATTCAGACTCTGAAACAAATATTTGTTCCTTTAGACTCAGAGTAACCACACTAAAGAACAAAGATGTCAAGCGTATATCTATTAAGAGCACAAACATATAAAATTATTAATGATTTTAAAATGTAGATGGGAAACAAAGAAATATGGTCTTCACAGGGGCATATTTTTTTCCCATGATATGTTGACTATAATAGTCCGAGAATTCACAACAGTCTTGGCAAGGCCCACAGCAGATACTCAATGAATATTCTGAATGAGTTGAATGGCCCAAAACAGACATGCTGAATGTTAATGATGAATGAATGACTAATTCATGGAAATAGTGGAGGGACCACTAATGCTTTACAACATGCTACATGACCCCATTTCTATGCTGTCAGAATACCCCAAATGCCTTACGCTGTAATGGGAATAGGTACTTAATAAGTTTCCTTGAACAAGTAGATGAAGAAAAAAACCATTGGTGCTTTGGAAAAAGAGCCATGAATTGCGGAGATCAGAACCAAACAACCTTTTCTCATACAGCTCTTGGATACAAGTCTGAGCGAACCGGCTGTGACCAGTATCTTCCCATCTATGGAGGCCAGGATGATAGGGTCATCCTCTTGGGACTTGATGAAGACCAGACATCTTTCCTTGATTTACAATGCTGTCAGGCACAAGGAGTAACTCAGAGCCATTATTATGCAACTACTTTCACAGAGGAGGACAGAATTCCTTTCATTTACACTGTAAGGGGTAGACAGAATATCCTGAGGAATGTGGCAGTCTACCTCAGGATCAATCCTTCACCAACTTCAAAAGCACCCTCCTAAAATAAAATTTAAAAAAAAAAAATCAACCCAATTGCTGCATACGGATGATACACCTTGCTTTTCTTTTAAAAAGTGAAAATGTATAGGAAAGCATATATGCACAAGACAACAACTAATGAAGGGGCCATAAATATATGGGAGGATTTGGAGAGAGGAGAGGGAGACATGTAATTAAACTACAATCTTTTAAATTAATAAAATAAAAAACAAACAAACCAGGAAAAAGAAGTTACCATGACTAATGGGGTGACATCCTAAACAAGTCATGCTCAGACCTCATCCATCCAGAGGGCAAAGGAACCTTTATGGACAGGGCCAACTCACAAAGCATTCCAAAATTTTCACAAGCTTGCCTCACAGTAGAGCTTTACAGGAGTTTCATCTGAAAAGATCGACTTCGCCTAAGAGCTTGCTCACAAAACATCCGAGAGGTGCATTTCGAGAAGACGAAGGAAATGCCAAGATGCTATCTGTGACTGTCGCAACGCTTGCTTTACTTCTTTTCTGTCAGAAGCAGACAGTCACAGCAGATTTCCAATGGTGGGCACATGTAAATGGCATTTGGCTGAAAAGACATAAAGAGGCATTCACCAGGGAAAGTCCCACCCCACTGAGTCTGTATGAGGCTCACTCCGGCCCCGTTGTCAATGAAGACAGCGGCTGTCAATCAATTCCCACTCAGCAGTTAAAGAACCCCAAGGCAGCTCCTCAGTGGGGCATAAATTGCTCCCACAGTTTAGGTGGAAGCAATGTATTTTCAATCAAGGGCAAAGGGTGGAATAACTAGTTCCTTCGTCATATCCTCTTACGAGTGTAGCCATCCCGGCTTCTGCACCTCTGGATTACAGTACTTGCAAAATCCTCATTCCGGGAATTCATAGGCTCACACCTAAATCCCCTCACCAGGGCCACAAGGCTAAGCGAGCAGCCCACACAGACTTCCAGAGAATACCAACTGAGGCAGAAGGGTTGGAGCAATGACACTTTGCCAGAGCAATGCAGAGCACAGTGCTGTTGTTACCGGACAGAGGACAAGACCTTTACCCTGGGGTGACGGCATCATCGTGAGACAGTCACCAAGAATGCCATCCAGAATCAACATGGCATCTTACAACTTCAACTTTGGACTGGAGATCGCTTAATCTCTTTTATGCCCCGTATCCTTCATGCTACCTTAATGCGGGCTGCTTATTTAAAGAAAAATGTGTCAAGAAGAGCAGAGTTCTTTACAGACATCACACTGCTAGAGAGAGAATCAACGAGGCTCCTTGGTGAAGCAGTCTGCAGGCCAGCTAGCGTTCAGTAGCTCTTCTAATGTATGGAATGTTCTACTGTTGCAAAGGGGCTCTATGCCTTCTTGAGAAGGTTGTTACCAGGATGCAGGGGGAGCCGTGGAGTGGAGAACAGGCCTTGGTCTTCACACATATGAAGGGATGGATGGTTTATGCCCCGTGCTTTCGCACCATGCCTCTGTAGCACTAACTGTGAGGAGAACATGGCCCAACCACAGCTACTGAGCTTACGTCCTGCTACAGTCAGAGGTATAGGACCTCAGCAGAAGAAAGACAGTGTCTTAGAACATGGTAGGTTAGAGAGGGTTTAAGTCAATCACACAAAACACCTGTCGAGACTTGCTAGGAAGACCTCACTTGGGAGCTCAATTAATAATAAAATATTGGTCCTATGTGTTTCGTTTCCAATACGCTGTCGCAAATTCGCAACCCAGTCAATCCTCAGAGCATGCCAGAAACAGGTACTGTTCCCACTGCAAAGATTAAGAAATTCGTCAAAATAGCTCCCTTGTAGAACAAGTGGAAGCCAGATGTCAGAAGCCGTATGCTGGGCAGATGTTAGGGATTTAAAATGAGAACTACCTGAATGCCCTGGATGAAAACATGGTGTTCTAAAAATAGAACACTGGCACCCTCCTGGGATCAACTGTTCGTTTCTGTGTTCTACATGAGGGGCACAGGGGGGACCAACTTCTTGCAAATCTGCACAACCATGCTCATGGATTCCTAAGGTCCTTCTCAGCAGAAAACAGTCGTGTTCACTAAAAACGGGCTCACCACTAAGACACTGGTCTCCTTGTTGGAGAACTCAGGGAGGGACAGGACAATACTTGGTAGACAGCTAGGGACGCATAGGCAGTGTGGAGGGGAGAAGTGTTACTTGTAAGCTGATCTGCAGGATGCAGTCAGAGCAGAGGATGTTGCAAGGTAAGCCTGGGTCAGCAGCACACAGGTGCTGGCGCTGAAATTTGTTTTCCGAACATCTGTGCCTAACATAGCAACCGCCAGGGCTGTGGAGGCAGAAATAGCAGATCTCATATGGCCTTATCCAAAACAACAAAATAAAGCACAGTATCTGTCACACAAAATGACATCCCTGTCCCCAGGTTTAGCTATGTATTTGGCCACCTCATAAAACCCGAATCAATCTTCCCTTCTCTCCTGGCACCAACTTACAAGGCATCTCCAATCTCCTGATCTCCCAGACTGAAAGAAAACAGCCAGGAGGTGAGGCGCCCCCCATCAGGTGTCTACTTTCTTTTCAGTAGGAATTTGAGACTAAATACAGACACAAGTTCTCTCTTGGGACTTCAAGAGCGCTCCACAGGAAGGAACATACCAAGCACACATCCAGAAAGCACGTGAGCTATGCTTTCGCCCCTAGGAGAACGCACAGAGAAAGCAAGGGCTCCTATTTCATGGGAAGTGATTCCCTCTCATCTGATGGGCAGAGACCACATCGTCCCACCTGCCACGTGAGTCACTTGGGAACTGCTTGTTTTTAATTCAGTCTTTTCCCACAACCTGAAGAATATGCAGGAGACCCCAAGACGCTGACGTACAAGGGCAGATTTATTTCTCCCATGAGAAGAAAACCACCAGGGCAATGGTACCTTGAAGTTTTTATTGTCGAGCAAATAAATAAAAGCCCCTTATTTTTCAAAAGGAGAGATGAATGCTCAAGACCCTCCAAGGTATAAGGTCCCACCCAGTTCCTGAAACTTGCCTTTCCCGGCCCAGCCTTCCTTACTACCATTAACCTGCTTCTTTCTCAGACTGCTCCATTCTGAGGACACATACCAGCCTTGATGCATCAAAACTTACTATTGCTTGTGCCTAGAATGGCCTTCCCTCCGGTTCCAGGTCTCCCCTTGAACACCGTCTCGCCAGAGAACTTTCATGACCATTGGATTCACAGAGCTGCCCCACAACACAGAGTCTAGTTCCTCTCACCTTTCATAGCAACTACACTGACTCCTGACACATCCCACGATTCGAGAACTCTTACCATGTTCAGTGAGTAGCTACCTTTAATGGAAATGTACCGTCTATCGAGGAGGAAGCTTCTGAGGTGCTATGCAGTGTAACCCATTGGTCAACTCTTCTGCGGGAAAGCTGGACGCGGTTGTGCATGACATATTCAAGAGCTGGATGCCACCGATGAAATCAGTGGACTTTAAACGAGAACTCGGCCTATTGCAATCTCATTACCTCTACCTACACATACTCAAGCGCCCATGGATACCTGCCAGCCTGTCTGTCTGTCTGTCTATCCATCTATCTATGATGGAATACAGACATTATCTGTCTATCTAAGATGAATTATGTACTCTATGCATCCATCTATGTCTGTCTGCCTGCCTATCTATCTATATACCTACCCACCCACTATCTATCTATCTATCTATCTATCTATCTATCTATCCATTATCTATCTGAAATCAACTATATATAGGGAAGTCCAGGCTAGAACAGCCGAAAATCATTCTAAAAGTGGTTTTGAACGAACAGAGTTGATTTTGTAATTTAACTTCTTGTATCTTCCACTGGCTGAATATCTTTATGACGTTTGTCCTTACAATTTAAATGGCCGGCCATTGCTGGACTGCAGGGTTTTGTTCCTTAAGCAGCTACGGTGTATAGAAACTAAGATGGTTTAACTCTAAGGAGCCCAAGATGAAGGCCTGTAGGGAAGGAAGTTCTTCAGTTGCACAGTGCTTCATGGAACTGGTTAGTCTGCTGGTCTGTTCATCAAATGAGCATTGAACTATACTTCCAGAAATGACCAGGTTTTTTTGTTTTTGCCAAACTGTGTGCTTGGCACACGACATACAGAGCTGTAAAGTGACAAGATACTTCATGTAGGAGGGGCATCCACATTTGAGTACTTCATGTCCGTCTGGGAAGCTCATGCTGACAACAATGGCGGCAGGGGTGGTGGGGGCGGCGGCTAGACCTCTGTGGTAAAGCCTTGAGGACATCAGTATGGCTACATAAATGTAGTGTGACAGCTGCAAGCCATAGCCTTCAACGAGCAAAGCCAGGCTCCACTCTCCTGGAGGTGGGCTTAACGTAACTTGAAAGACAACAGTCTTACACCCCAGTCCAATGTCTAGAGCTCTAAAAACATCATGCTCACTGAAACAGTCGGAATCAAGATCATAACATGATTTGATTCCACGAATATCAACTGTCCAAAAGAGTCAAGTATGCAGATGCAAGTAAGAATGGGAAAAAGTGGCTGACAGAGCACGACGTCCACCCTACCGTGGAGCATTATAAAATTAGATGGCAGAAGAGATTACATAGCCCTCTACGTACACCAAAATTCTTTGAACTCTATATTTTAACTCAGGAATTTATGGTATGTAAATTACACCTTCATAAAGCTGTTAAAAGCGGGAAGGAGAAAAACACCTAGAGTGTTTAAAATCTTTCAGTTCCTCAGAAGCAGGGAGAGAGATGAGAAGACAAAGATGTTCTATAGAACTCGTCATGTGGACCCTTTCCTCCTCCTCTTTGCCTGTTCGTGCCCATTCACCAGGAGCTGGGACAGCATTGTCAGGCATGGCGCCTTGGAAAGCACACAGAATAGAACCACTGGCCAGCCCACGAGAGCCAAATCTACAAGAGCCCTTCCTGGCTTCCTACCCTCAGGTAAATCACTTTAAGGCCATCTCTGCGCTCCACATCCCTCACCTCTAACAAAAACAATGCCAGCGCTCATCCCCCAGGGCTGTTGAGGTCATTAAGTTCATCTGAACAATGATAGAAGGTGATTGCTGCTGTTATTACCATCCCTTTAGGATCCTCTCGTGCATCCTACAGATATCAGACTTGTCTGTAGGGCAAAATATGAAAAGGGGGCTGGGGGCTGGGCAGCAATGCCCAGCATAAACTACACTGTGTGTAAACCGGGCTTGATGAAAAAAATGTTAGAAGTGGTACCATTCTGTTACTTCATGAGCACGGTAATGTGCAAAAAGCAAGTGGACCAAAGAAAATGATTGTCTCCTAAGTAGGAAGGTTGAAGGTCATCTGAAACACCTTCCTGAGGATCCTTTGAACTTGCACTTTTCATTTTATAATCTACGAAATGCGAACACTACAGAAATACTTTGTCTACTCAACTGTTGAGGTCAAAGTAGAGCTGGGTTGGGTTGACTGGTGTGTCTTTAAAAAAAAAAAAGTACTGTATTTTCCCACGCAGTGAAGTGTGCCCAGCAGGGATCCAAACTATATACGCGGCAATACAGCCCGATTAAAAGCTTTTTAATGAAGGCACTGTAAACAGCATTCCCCCTTCTGCTTTAGAATATTTCAAATACAGAATTAGCAAGCCCCAGAGACTGGAATTTCTGTTACAGGAGAGATGAAAGGTTAACTGTCTGAAAAGGAAAGAGTATGTTGGACATATTCTATTTAGAAAATAAAAGGGTTTCCTAATAAAAGCAGAGCCCCCCACTTGATGCGCAGGACGCTCCTTCAGTGTTTGCACACACAACCAAGTAATTAGAAAGCACGCTCAAAAAAAAAAAAAAAGACTAAAAAGCCATTGCACACATCGGCCCCTTGTTTACCAGGCTTGCTAGAGGCCCCCCGGAGGTCAGTGTGATTGACAGGATTTTGGTGTTGGTAGGAGGGTTGATAATGCACACTCATCCCTTGAGAGGAGAGCTCTGGGTCCTGACCATGCTTTAATAGGAGAGCAGCCACAACGGGGAACAATGCAGCAGGGGGAGCCTGGGCGAGCGGTGGGTGGAAGGATGTTCAAGGATTGCAAATGGCATTCCCAGTCAATTAGCACTCATTGGGAAGCTGATGTATACCATGCCAAGAGAAAAGAAAGGAAGCTAAAAGTTCCCAGGGCGAGATTCTGAGTTTGGCACAGACAAGGCAAGTCCTGCAGTCATTTTCCTTAGGGTCGCGTCGGGAGCCCTAGCTCCCAAATGCATCTTTATGGACTGACATTTTATAAACTTTACGAACAAGGCATTCTAGTGAGGCAACCCTGGTTTCGGTAAAGGACAATGATGCTGCTCTCATTAGGCATGTCTGGTGGGCAAAAATAAACAAATAAATTAGTGATGATGATAGTGATGATGATGCCAAGAGCAACAGCAAATAAAGCTACTGCTTTGAGCCACCAAGTCACCTTAATTTTAATGTCTTTGTTGAACTTGAATTCACAGACACTCACTGAACAGTGAGTATGTTCTGTAACACTCATGAGTGGGAGGGGTTCGTGTTAACTACTCCCAATGTTCCTGCTCTTCAGGATCCCCATGACTCACTGAAAAGACTATCCAGCCAGTTTCACTTGACATATTTATGTTTGGGGTATATGATCACAGAGATAATGCAGTTATTTCAATCACATGTCATTAAATTGGTTTGATGAATGGGACCTGCAGAAGATCTGGTCCTTAAGGGCGTGCAGTGGTTACTGCAAGGAGATCCTTTGATGCCACCACTGTGCTGGAGTTCTGTTTGTTAATGAGATCGGCTGCCGCGGGAGAAAAGCGTTCACCACGAACAAAATGCTCTTTTAAAACCCCGGTGAGCAGAATCATGGTGCAGTTGCAGATTCTGCTTCTCGGAGCGTCAATTAAACCCACAGGCTGAAGCACAGATTACCCTAAAATGGGATATTTACCCTTACATGACTCCTTTATCTGAAAACAGAAGATCATTTCTTAGGGCAGAAGAAAAAAAAATAATCTTGTCTTGACAAGGTCAAACTAGGTTTTCCTAGCTTAATCCTTTTGGAAAACGTGTTGTCTCTTAATCCATTTCACCCTGTGGAAGGTCTTGTCCTGAATTTCTATATGATGCTGAAACAATAAACAGACGTGCGGGGTGTCAAAGTTCTGAGGGGGAAAATACACAGAGCTTCTTGAAACCGTGTTCTCCCTTCTAAAATAAAACACGCAGGAAACCAGCGTTGTTTCTTTCGGGCCCCCATGAAATGATCGCTCCCTCCCCTCCGCTCCCGCCCCTGAAAAAGTGCACACTGTGGAGAATATGCAATGAGACACCTCCCTAAACAGCGAAGCAGCCAGGAAGCAGCCATTCCAAAGGCAACGCAAATCTGAAATAAACATAACCTTGCTTAAGTGTATTTTCAAGTTTTGATTTAAAAAAAAAGGGGGGGAGAAAGTTAGGTTTCAGAGAAGGCAGACTTGCGAATTCACCTTCACTCTGGGCCCTACAGGACTGAACTGGAATGGGAGAGGGGTTTCCTCCCCACCACACTGCCACCCGCCCCACCTCTGAGGTGTGATCAATAAAGTAAGTGCCAAGGTGATAAAGCACTGTGACTCACTTTCCCACTCCGTCCTGATTTCTCATTCATAGCTTCGTTCCCCTTCTCTAAAGGGGTGAAACAACCCTCCGTTCTTTGCCACAAGGCCCACAGAACCATTTTGGGGCTCAGGGGGACAGTGTGTCACCAGGCAACTGAATTAAACACAGGAAAAGACAGATGTGAAGGCCTGAATTCTTCAAAGGCAAGGGGGGTTGACACGTCATAAATCACTGTGTCACTTGCTCTAACGAAAACTGGTCTCGCCTACTGTACTGTACCCGAGGCTCGAGTTGGCTAGACAGGGAGAGTGTGTTTGCACAGCACATCTGGCCTATCGCTAGGAGCTTTAGAAATGCAATGAATCAGAGGGGGCATGTCGAGGGTGGGGCTTCCTCTCCACACAATAAAGCCTTTTGATGGGAGATTCAAGAAACCAGTCACTAAAAAATACCAAAAACGTTAAAAATGACTCAGGTATGAAATGAAAAGACTTTAACATGCATACACGCACGGTAGACTTTATGATCTCAGCGATCTGCCTACGGTCCCTGTATTTTCTAGTCTCAAGATGAGAGGGAGAAGCTGTAGACGATTGGCATCTGTATCTCGATCATTCGAGCTCTTACATAGTAGTCAACGGAAAAGTCATATGTCACCCACTGTCGTACTTTCTCATGATCAGCCCATCTAGTACGAGAACTAGATTTGAACCAAAACTTGAGAAGCTTCCTGCCCGCTGGGCACCCCCTGGCAGAGCTGCTGGAATCAGAAGGAACTGACAGGAAGTGTGCATTGATGTGTCTGCCAGGAGTATTTTTGTCCTGATCGCTCAGGGTGGTCAGTAGTCACTCCTCCCCTGGCTACAGCATCCTGCACAAGAGTGAAACACACCGTAAATACCACATGCACTCATTTTTTGGAGGGCCCGTTCTCTTCAATTTAGTTCAAAAAGACTATCTGATAAGTGTAAAACTGTTTAAAACTTAGGTGGAAAGTACTTTGTGTCATTTTATGATTAGACTTACATATGACTTAATGCCTTGTCTGGCCAGAACATGCATGTCCTCCTCCCGCAGCAAAGATGGCCACGGCAGTACAACTCAGTTCCGTTCCTCTCCATGGTGGTAATGTCCAACAGTGTCCTTGTGTTAGTCTCACTGAACCCTAAAAGTCACAAAACTAACACTTCATAGGAGATTACTTTTTCCAATGTAAGGCCAAAATATGCATTTTTTTTAAAGGAAAAGGGTGACATATATTTCTGACTTCTAAAATATAAGGAGTGTGAATATTACTTTGAAGGACTCATGGGTCACCCAAAGCAGTGTTTCTCCGGGCCGCCAAAACATGTGTCTCGGCCTTTTCTCATTTGGCTGGCTTCAGTTCAGACAGGACTTAGAGAGTTTGCAGCATCTTTAATGACCACTAGAGCTCTCTTTTGTTCAACTGCACTTGTGGCTGGCCAGTGACTTTGGTTGTTTGTGGAAGTGAGAGAGAGAGAGAGAGAGAGAGAGAGAGAGAGAGTGTGTGTGTGTGTGTGTGTGTGTGTGTGTGTGTGTGTGTGTTTATTGTTCTGTTTTTCAGCTTGACACAAACCAGAATCATCTGAGAGGAGAGAGGAGGGATCCTCAATTGAGAAAACACTACCATAAGATGAAGCTAGAGGCAAGCCTGAAGGGCGTTTCTTCATTAATGATTGATGTGGAAAGGGGCCCAGCTTATTGTGCGCAGTGTCACCTTTGAGCAGGTGGCCCTGGGTGCGATAAAACAGAAGGCTGAGGAAGCCAAGTAGCGCTCCTGCATCACCTTTGTATCAGTTCCTGCCCTGCCGGAACTCCTTCCCTGGGTGATGGTGTATACACGACCTGTTGGCATCTATATTTCAATTATTCTATGAGATAAAAAGCCTTCCCTACCCAGGCTGCTTTTGGTTGTGGTGTTTCACCACAACAGCAGAAACCTCACTGAGAGAGAAATGGGTACCAAACTAAGGAGTGTCGCTATGACAAACGTGACCCTGTGCTTGGGGCAGTGGTGGAGCTTTGGGCTAGCAAAGCCCTTAAGTGCTTAGAGCCCAGTGGGCTGTGTGTGGGAGTTTGGAAGGTGAGAATCCTGACAGCGATGGGGAAGATGGAGCTTCAGGACGCAACTGAGAGCCCCTCAGAGATGCTCTCCAGTTGTTCTTGTGATATTTGGCTCTGGGTTCCGGTCAGGTGGAGCTGGAATAGTTGGCTAGGCTTATCAAGAGACCAGGACCACCTCAGAGACCTTTGCCTTGCTAGGACAACTAATGCTAGTTATCTGGAGCTGAGAAAGGAGCAGTGGTTAAGAGTAGGCTGGCGTCAGTGTGTGGTAAGACCTGGGAACAGTTTCCTCAGAGTCAAAATATAGAAGCTGTGTTCCGGGGGCACCGAAGGTAGAACGCTATGGTGGCAGCTGACACTGGTCATGTGTAAGTTTCCCAGGTGGTACTGATCTTTATGGCAGCTTGGGGTTTGGGAGAGCATCTGAAGTTTGGTACTGTGTGGTAAGGCTGAATCCCCAACAAGAGCTCAGGGGGAAATATCGGTGAACTGCAGCCAGCCGCAGAGAACCCAACATTTTGGAAATGCTGGTACCAAGAGATGATGAGCAAAAGCGGTGGCAGCCTTGGAATGGGGCTAGCCTTGGAATAGGGCTAGCCATGGAATGGAGCCAGCCTGGGCCCATAAGCCAAGCTGAGTGCTATGATGAGGGCTTTGGAGCCTAGAAGAGACTGTGAAACCTAGAAGTCTGACTCTGTACTTTGCATGGCTGGCCTTCGGCTTTGCTCTGATCTGAATGTAATCGAGCCTTTGTTCTTCTCTCCTGGAGTAAGAAAGTATTTACTTATCTCGATTTTACAGGAGCCCACTGTTGAGAGACTCTCTGGAGTTTTGGAGAGACTTTAGACCCACTGCATACTTTAGAAACGCTTGAATTTTAAGGGACTTTGGTTGTTTCAGAGAAATCGAACTTTTACATTGATTGCATTTTTAGAGACTGTGGGGGATTTTAGAAGTTAGAATGTTTTATGCGGTCATATTGATAGTAATATGAGGTCCTGGGGGTAAGGAAGAAAGGAAAGGTAGTTGAGCCCTGAGATGTTTGTATGCCGAGTTGGCAAGGAGTCAGTTGTGGTGGGTGGTTATAGGTGTACTTGACAAAACCAGAATCATTTGGGAGGAGTGAAACGCAACAGAGAGACTGCCCCACTAGGTTGACCTGTGAGCAAGCCTGTAGTGAATTTTCCTGATTGCTGATTGCTGTGGGAGGGCCCAGTTCATGGTGAGCGATGCCACTCCTGAACTGGTGGTCTTGGGTGCTATAAGAAAGCAGGTTGAGCAAGCCAGAAGGAGCAATCCAACAGTGAACACTCTTCCGTGCCTTCTGCATTCATCCCTATCTTGAGTTCCTGCCCTGACTTCCCTCATTAATGGGCTATAACCTGGAACTGTAAGGTGAAACCTTTCTCCCCAAGTTGCTTTGGTCATGATGCCTATCACGGAAATGGACACCCTGAGGTGCTCTATCTTACCTCCGCTTTTTATGAGGCTCATGTTCTATCTACAACCCCCAGAGTCTCTACTCATCATGAAGGCTATCTGGATCCCCCATCCAAAATGAAGTTCAGAGAGGGTTTGCCCTGCTAACAAACACAAGATCAGGGCCATCATCTAACCAGAGCTCTCACCATTCCCACTGACCAAGCTGAGAAATCCAACGTCTGAGATGCCCTGAAATCTGAACACAAACGTATTCTGTATATGAGATACTTTGGCTCTCCAATGCTCAAAGGTAAAGCCTACACAAATATTAACACCACCCCCTTCAGAATCAGAAATGCTTCTATTCTTAAAATCTCTGGATGGTGGCATTCGACCTACACAGAGTGTTTAATACATGGAGGCAATACTGTTAATATTAAGCCCTATTACTACTGCTGCAAAAGAAACCAACAATGGCTGATTCTTGTTACTGTTCGTATCCTTGCTTCTGAAGGACGTAACATAAGACAGAGACTCCTGGAAGGCAGCCATCCTAATGTTATGGAAACCAGGGAACCGTCCCCCATCACACAGAGCTGTAAAAATGGGTCTGTGAGGTACTTAGAAGAGTAGCCTCGGCTCCAATCTGCCTGTCTTCCACTTCTTTAAGCGAGAGCCCCCGAGAGCCCCCTCGGAGTCTGTGTGAGGCACCTGTTGTCCCACTGCTTTGCAGCAAGCTCGATGCCCACACACTGGGCAGAATGCTTTGTGCAAGTGCCCAGGAGGTGCCCTCCAACCCAAAGGCTCACAAAGGAACCCAAAGGTTCACAAGGGGGCGAGCAGGTGGAGAACCAAAGGACCGGCCACGAGCCTTCTGCCTGCTAGGAAGCAACACAGATGCATAAAGAGAGGATTATGGTCCCAGGCACAACGTCAGTCTGTTGGAGAGGGCTGCATCGTTAGGAGAGAATGCGATGAGTACAGTTGCTTCCGAACTCTACAAGCTTGCTGCAAGGGCTCCGAAGGTTTAAGTGCACTTATCTGTCAGCCCTTCGCTTTCTTTACTGAAATAAAGCCATTTGTAATAACAAACGAAGGTTTTCTTCTTTTCCTTATGCAAATGAGCAGCACATGGGTCCTTTTCATCTGGCCGGTAGGGGGTAATGAAGGAAGGCAAGCAACAGAGGTGGACTGGGTTACCATTCGCAATTAACACTACACATGCATACATACATACATACATACATACATACATACACACACACACATATATATAGACACATGCCATTCGCAATTAACATTACATATGCATACATACATACATACATATACACACACATGTATACACATATGCCATTCGCAATTAATACTACATAGACATGCATACATACACACACACACATAATTACACACATGCCATTCACAATTAACACTACATATGCATACATACATACATATATATATACACACACCTATATATACACACATATATACACACATACCATTCACAATTAACAAATATACACATATATGGTTTGCAGTTAACGTATATACATGCTCATACATATACATACACACATATACATATATACCATTCACAATTAACATATATGCACACATATATACTGTTTGCAGTGAACATATATACTTATACATACACATACACATAAATATACATATACTTATACATACTGGACAGTTCTTTTTACCCCTGTAATAGCAAATACTTATATTTTCACAGAAATTTAAAGAAAGAGCCTAGGTTCTGAATCACTCTAAGGTGATGCAAAGCAGCAATGAAAAGGTTGTTGTTGTAGTTGTTGTTGTTGTTTTGTGCTGTTGTTGTTTTGTGCTGTTGTTGTCACTGTTCAATGTCAATGGTCTGGAACCTGAAGTCAATCTATGGAGTTTTCTTGCTCTGTAATTCATGCAGTTAATCAACCACAATAATTCCATTTAACCCCTCTCCACTCATGACCGTCTTTACTGTACAGGAAAGTTACTGAACCATGTGCCTTCTACATTGTAATTTCTGTGAGTGACGCTTTAACTGGAAGTTACTCACCAAAGTTCCTGGCAGAAGAGGTTTGTACACCCACCCCCCAAAAAAATCCCTGGAGGTAATATAAAGCTATTCTTGGCACCAGCTGTCTCGGGAGGAGCAATTACTCAACAGGTAGGAAAGATGGTAATAAAGAAGAAATACCGTTGCTTGCCTAGTTACAGAAAAAGTACAAGTACTTGCCAAGTACAAGTTGACTGAGTCACAGACAGCTGACAGCTTGAAAACAGGCAAGTCCCTGAACGCACCGGAAACTGAATGTCGCTTAGGGTCGTCGCTCGGGAAGCTGAGGCAGGAAGAGTGTGAGTTTGAGGCTACCCCTGGGGTGCATAGTAAGACCTCATTTCAAAAGCAAGGGCTTGTATTATTCAAGACTTTGGAAATGAGAACACTGCTTCTGGCAATTTCGGTAGACTCCATCTGGAAACTCCCAGACTCCAGGAGGAGGAGGAGGAGGAGGAGGAGGAGGAGGAGGAGGAGGAGGAGGAGGAGGAGGAGGAGCAGGAGCAGGAGCAGGAGCAGGAGCAGGAGCAGGAGCAGGAGCAGGAGCAGGAGCAGGAGCAGGAGCAGGAGCAGGAGCAGGAGCAGGAGCAGGAGCAGGAGCAGGAGCAGGAGCAGGAGCAGGAGCAGGAGGAGCAACCTGGTCTTAGTATCAACTCTGCCATTTATTCCCAGAATAGCGTTTACCCAGCATCACTTCACTGGGCATTAGATTTGCTTGAGGGTGTTCTTGCTGGAACTAGAGTGGGGTCTTGCGTAGAAGTCTGCACACACAGGAGAACGCAACAGCCTAGACTTGTCTAGGTGTGACTGCCCCAGACTGGATTGCTGTGGTAGATTAGGAAAGTGAAAGCTATGGGTCTCCCTTTCTGGATTCGTTTTTTTATACACCTCTTTATATTCAGGCTTGAATGATAACGGAGCCTCTGATTAAACAGTTTCCCAGGTGAAAAAGCTCCCAGGACAGAATAGAACAGGATTTCCATCTGAAAGTGAAAGTGCATTATCTTATTCCTACAGCTAAGTGAAAGGGGTAGCCAGTTAACCTGAGCAGATCAGGAGGAGGGGAAAAGTCCAAACAATATGGTGCTGTGGTAAAAATAGGAGACTAAAGATAAATTCTTAAGTCATGGTAATAGCTCACCATGTCAAGAAAAAAACATGGTGGAAAAAAATTTAGAAAAGTCCAGGAGTTATGACAAGATAGTTTAGGGGGAAAAAAAGCCTTTGCTCAAGGCTTATTTGAATATGATTACCACAGCTAGCCCATGGAGTGACATGTTTTAAAACCCAAAATGAGCAACTATATTAACCACAAAATGCCAGCTGTTCACCTGAAAAAATTATGAGAAAACACCTTTGTGGTGGAAAAAATTATCTGTGCTTTTTTTTTCTCCGCCTAATTAAGAGCCAATTCCTTCTTTTATCTTTTAACTGTCACCAAAGCCAACACAAATGCTCAGAACATCACTTCAGTGCTTACAATGCTGTAATGTCTCTGTAACGGTAAAATTCAGAGTCTGATCGGAACAGGAGAATGAAATGCGTTTGTTGGTCACTCAGGTAAGGGATGGCTGGCCCATGTGCCCTCAGTTGACATGGAGGACCTGGAAAAACTTGTAGCTAGTTGTTTTAAGTTCCCCCTTTTCCCCCTGTAACGAAAATGGCTTTAAAATAGTTTTCCTAACCACAACTACATTTAAAAAAATGAAAATTAAATGTTAAATTTATCAGTGATGTTCGTCATAGTAAAATTATTACGAATGTAATTTAAGTATTTTAATTATATCACGTGTAGATATATGCAGGTGTACTGGGACAGGTGCAGACAGACAGACAACATGGTCTAGAGGCTTTTCAAGCTGCACACCATAAATTGATTGGACAACGATGTGTGTGTGTTGCATATGTGTTCAACTGGCTAGTTATAAAAATAATTTCTTTCGATGGGTTATTGTAAAAACAAAAGCATTTAAGAAATACCAAGGAAGCAAATTGCCCATGTTTTCTTTTATGATCATTCAGGTGGGCACTCGACTGTGAGATGCAGAAGAATTACTTGAATCTAGGAATTTCAGAGTAGTCTGGGCAACACAGTGAGACCCTGTCTTTTACAAAAATAAATAAATAAATTTAAAGATAAGATGGTCAGTTGAAGTAATTTCTATCTTCTCTACAATAGAGTTAGATCAGCCATTTATTCCAATATTGCTGGTCAAACAGCTGGTACAATCAAAAACCAGTCTGATGTCACAACGTCCTCTACCCAAAGGTCTGGGTGATGAAGGGCCCCAGATCTATTTGCAAATGTCTGTACTAGACAGATCTATGTGTGTACTAGGCCATACTCCTCTGGCTACACTTCTAACTACCCTACACCCCAAGGGGCCTGTCAGACCAGGAGGGCTGCACTGCCTAAAGCTGTCTAGACTGGATGCTCTAGGACTCTGGCTTCCCAGAAAATTCTTGGGAGTAACAAGGCTATATATACCCTGGAGCTGAATGGGATTTTGACCAGTGGGACTCAGAAAACACAGGAAGACAGGAGGTTAATTGCTTGCTTTCCTTCTCTGTGAACCAAGCATACCAAGTCTAAAACACAGCCTCCCTGGTACCAACCTGCAGTGCCAGGTGGCCATGTTTTGCCCTGGGCAAAATCCACCTTGGATTACTTCTCTACCTTCCCACACGTCAACCCACTTTCCTCCCCTCTCTTGATTCCCTGTGACTGGGATTCATAAAGACCTTCTGCCTAACGAGTGTCACCCAGGTAAAGTCGTTCAGAATCTGTTGGTGAGAAAGCTCGTCTTATGACGTCGTCATAAACACAGATGCGGATTCCACTGTGTGCTATGAACAGAGACAGGGTGAAGAGAAGTCTCTGGCACTGTCTGTATGTGGCGTTACCTTCCACCCAAGGGACTGCATAGTCACTGCCAATCCTCTGTTTTTAACACTTGTATTTTTAACTAAGCATATGTGGTGTTGGAAGAGTGGGCACCTGACGAGGTACTTGTGGAGACCAGAGAGGGTGGTGGATTCTCTGGAACCGGAGCTACGGAAAGCTGTGAGTTGCCTCACGGGAGTGCCAGGAAGTAAAGTCAGGTCCTCTGCAAGAGCAGTGTGCACCTTTAACCATTTGCTGAGCCATCCCTCCATCCCTCCTCGCTGATTGCCAATTTATATCTTAGGCTGGGCTAGAGTTCCATGGCGGACAGCTTGGTCGAACTCCAGCTTGATAGCCAAGACGGGTGATTAGATCCTGGAGTAGAAACAATCAACTTCCAACTTGTTAGTGACTTGGAAGCAATGAAGATTTGTGCCGCGCTACCCATATGCCCTCAGCAGATGTCGGCAGGCCCTGTCACTGTAGTCACAGGGTCACTAGGTTGATAAGCACCTACTGTCAGTGAAGTTGCTAATGGTCCTACCAGACCTAAGATAGACGGATAGATGGATGGATGGATGGATGGGTGGATGGATGGATGGATGGATAGATAGATAGATAGATGATAGATAGATAGATAGATAGATGATAGATAGATAGATAGATAGATGATAGATAGATAGATGATAGATAGATAGATAGATAGATAGATGATAGATAGATAGATAGATAGATAGATAGATAGATAGATAGATAGATAGATAGATAGATGATAGATAGACGGACAGACCCTAAATTATAAATATTTGAAATGATAGAAACATACCCAAAGAGCCAAATCAGTGTACAAACTTTAACATGGCTATCAAGTCAGAATGGAGTGACCGGGTAGAACAACTGGGCTCAACCCTTGGTCATGCTGCTTGCTAATGCCATGGCTTCAGAGAAGTCATTGAATGTTGCCAAGTCTGGCTTCCAGACCAGGTCCAGGAGTGGGGGTGGGAACGATACTCACCCCGAAGTTTTGTGTGGGGGTGGGGAGAAGCACAGCCATAGGTGATCCCGTTTGACACTGGGAACACACACACAACAGCACCGGTTAGACAGCTGGGACCCGTGTGTTCTCTGCACCGTGAGGGGGCACCAGAATAAGTCACTTCTCTTTGCCATATTTGTACTTTTTTCCCGGAATACGTGTGCTACTTTATAAGGAAGGTCTCTTAAATTTAATTTGCCAGTGACTCTAAGTTGCAAAATGATAGATTTAGAATTCAACAAAATGTTCTCTGTGAAGCTTTTTTTTTTAAAATAAGTTTTCACTAGGGATCAAAAGAGTCACCACATAAAAGGCACAAGGGGGCTGGCTCTCTGACTTCACTAATGTTCCCATGACTTAGTCTGGAAGGCTCTGGTTAACTGCCAGCTCATCATGATCCAGTGAGATATGACAATGTCCTCTCCAGGTAACCCTGGACACTTGACTACAAATCTGGAGTCCAGATCAAAGGACCCGCCATTTTATTTCATAGAGTCAGACCACACAGTGCTGCAGTGCTAAGAATGTCCCTGACCAAACCTGACTGGCCATCGGAACAGTCAGGGCGGTGGGCTGCAGCAGGGAAGCGGGGAAGAGAGACACATGAATGCAAATGTTCAGTGGGAGAGAGACTACTGCAGAAAACAGGATGTCTATTCTCACACACCTGCGAGACACGCACAATAAATCCTTCTCCGAGTTGCTCTGTAGACCAGGAGAAGCATACCACAGCAGGAACCACCTTTAACTGCAGGTGAGACCACAGCCCAGCTCAGCTTAGCTGCTGACCTGATGAAGGTGTGGTACGGATGGGTGGACCCTAGGATCTCTCTACAGTGCTTCCTAATCCTAGGTCTCCATCAGCCTTCGGATGCGCTGTACTTGTTCTAAATAGGCATCCTTTCTCTTTTCGTTTTAATAAAAGGCATTATAAAAAATAATAATGCAACGCACAGAATTCATTTATGCTGCTTACGCTACAGAAACCCTGATTTACTAGATATCCCTTCAGGTTACAATTTCTGCTGCTGGCTGCAGTATGAGAAAGATGCTGACAGCTGTGAATTACTTCACTGACTTCTACAAGTTATCGACGGCAATGGTAAATAGGAGAGATATGAAAGGTAAAGTAGGTGTCTGGGTCAACAGGGGTGAGGACTGCCTCTCTGCGTAATTCAAGACCCCTGCAAATGGCGGGTGAGTAGATGTCCCTTGCTGAGGAAGAAGAGAACTGAGAACGTCTGTATGGCTCGAAGTTTGAGGACAGAGAGGTTAATGGAAAATGGGAAGGGCTCTGTTTTATGGGCCCTGCAGAAGATGGATGGCTGAGGGTATGGGCAAGAGGAATTATTTCTTATCTAGAAGAAGCTGAGGTTAAGAGATGAGGCAATGGCGTGTGAACGCCACTTGGGACAATTATGAGTGGAGAGCCCTGACTAAAGGTGAATGGCCTTCTGGGAGATAGGAGACATCTGATAGGTAAAGGCAGTCTGGCCCTGGGGCCACGACCTCATTAATAGTTAAACAACAGCACTGAAAATTAATGGCCCACACCTGACTGCCCAGTGAAACTGCTCTCCTCGCGTCACAAGTGTCTGGAAACCCACACGAGCACGTTCCGGCTGGGATCCTGGCTGTCAGTGGTTACGGCAATCTCTGTAGAGATCAGCCGGGGTTAAATGGGCAGATAAGGAAGAAGACTCCATCCGATCTGTATGACACAACGAAGGACAGCAGCAGCCAGGAGTTCCTCAGAAGCAGAGATTGGCCACGTTGGGAGTATTCAGAGCGAAGACCATGAACATCCCCTGCAGGGTGTAGATGTGTAGCAGGAATAACACTGATCTAAGGAAGGTGGGGGAGCCCCAAGTGACCTCCTCCCCAGCTGCCATCTGACTGCTGGACAAAAGCCATTCATCAACCCTCCTGGTTTCCAAATTTACTGGCTCAAAACCACCAAGTGGAAGGGAGAACATTCTTCAAAGAGCAATTAAAACCCAAGTCGTCATCCCGAATCTCGAGACTTTCCTCTTCCACACATGCAGGGTTACCTAAGGCGTCTGTGTACATTTCATCACAAAGACCTAAAAAACAAAGACAAAGCCCCCCCCCCCCCCCCGTCTCTGGGTTGTCTTTCTGCTTCGAGCACAGAATTTTGAAAATAGAGTACAATAAATTGCACACATGGCAGCTCGCTGCAGCTGAAGACGGGGCTCCTGAGATGCACCTTTTTATTTATTGGGGTTGGGAAGGGAGGTGGTAATGTCTCCTGTATCGGATGCCTATACTTTGCGGACCTTTGGGGACTCATCTCTGCTGAATTCTTTAACAGTTGAGATGACAGGGATGTCCATTACCCAAATGGACAGCACTCGGTATTGATCAGGGCTTCACTTAGCGATCTCATCTGTCATGCTGTTGTCTCCCACCTTCACTGCTCTCGATACGGGGGCGGGGCTCGGGTATCTTTTCTCGGGTGTTGGACGGTTAATCTACACTCCAGGCACAGCTGAGCAATTAAAGCCTGCGGTGAGCAGGCCGCTGTAGCACTCACCTACACAGAAGGCTGAATTGGGCTTCTCTCTATCTCTCCCATACAGGCCATAGGAAGTTAAGAGCTAATCCACTTCTGGAAAAGCCCAGAAGAATAACTGTAATACGCTTCAAACCCAGGCCATATCAAGTGCTTGCTCTGCCTCCATTTCTGCTTTCGGAAACTCATTTTAGGAGATAAAGAGGAACGTTATAGCAAGAAAGCTCAAGTCGAGACAAAACAAAGGAGGGTCCACCTAAGCTCGCCAGTTAATCATTTTGGGGGGGGGAAGTCTAGCTTTGCATCTAATTAGATCCATGCAGTTAAACAGCCATCAGGAACTCTCCTATAAAGTGTATGTTTTATGTAGTTCTCATATAGGGATTAAATTGGGCATGTGAAAAGCAATGTTGACTCATTTAATGGACTTCCCCTAAACGTACATCAGTATCCATGTCACGGAGCTAGACGGTTTCTTCGGCCTTTCACCAAAATGCAATAACAGAAATAATTAAACATCTCTCAGACCCAAATTGCGTAGCCATTAGGCAACGGTCAATGACTGGAACCACCACTAGAGCCTGCACCACACTTCACCTTGGCTTTTCTAGCTGTTTCTATTCAGAAAGCTTTCAATATCTGGATTTCCCCTGAGAACTATTTTATGGTGCTATAAAGACTGTCGGCCAGAGGCAGGAGCTCCCCAGCACCTGAGCTACTCAGAACTATCAAATAACATTTAATTGCTGGGTGATACTGTGTGCCTGGGCTTGAATTCCAATCTCCAAGTATTATCCATGCAACTGTCTGCAGAGAGGAGGCGGTTAGGAAAAATAACAGTGGATAAAACCAATTAAACTTGGGAGCAGCAAACACTTCAGGATCTTGACTTCCGCAGTAAACAGAGTTTGAGGGTGTATAAATTATAAAGAGGTCTGATACTATCTCCCTTATGTAAGGGACGTTACTGGAGGCCTCTCCTTCTCTCTGTGTATGTGGGTGAGTGTTTCCATGTAAACACATGAGCTAAGAAAAGGCAACACATGCAAACTGCGAAAACTATTCATTACCCTTTTATCTACTGCGGATAGCAAACAATGATGGGGAATGTAGATCTAGTTGGCTTTGAAATCCTAGGTGTGGCTTTTACCACAGACTCAAACACGCCACCATGCATGCTCCTGGCACATTTACTCCTTTTTCCATTCAGGAGGTGATTCCTGTGCACCCCACTCCCACCCCACCCGACAAGATTCCTCAGCTTCTTCTCTAGCTATCTGTACACTCATTTATGTCTGCTTTGTGAGACATTCACACAGCCAGAGCCAAAACACCAGGCAGAGGTGGCAAACCTTAACCCCAAGTTCCTTCTGGGAGACCAAAGATAAGGAAAGCAGCCCTGGATTGGGGTGACATGAACGGTGTGTGTGTGTGAGCTTATCAAGCCCTGACGGCTACATGGGACACTGGAATACACATCAGCCAATGGCCATGCAAAGTCAGAGGGAACTGACAGAAAGGGAGATGACATAGCTTGAAAGGGAGCCTGATTCTAGAAAGCACGTCTTTCTTTCATTTTAAAAAAAAAGTAAGTAAATAGAAACGTAATGGAAGTTTACCACTCAGGACAATACTCCAGTTTCTTTTTAAAAGTGACTTTCTATACATTTTTGTGAAGAGGAGGAGGAGAAGGAGGGGGAGGAGGAGGAAGACGAAAAGGAGGAGAGAGAGGAGGAGAAGGAGCAAGAGGAAGAGGAGGAGGGAGAGGAGGAGGAGCAGGAGGAAGAGGAGCAGGAGGAGGAGGGAGAGGAGGAAGAGGGAGGAGGAGGAGGGAGAGGAGGAGGAGGGAGAAGAGGAGGGGGAGGAGGAGGAAGACGAGAAGAAGGAGAGAGAGGAGTAGGAGCAAGAGGAAGAGGAGGAGGGAGAGGAGGAGCAGGAGGAAGAGGAGCAGGAGGAGGAGGGAGAGGAGGAAGAGGGAGGAGGAGGAGGGAGAGGAGGAGGGGGAGGAGGAAGACGAGAAGAAGGAGAGGAGAAGGAGCAAGAGGAAGAGGAGGAGGGAGAGGAGGAGGAGCAGGAGGAAGAGGAGCAGGAGGAGGAGGGAGAGGAGGAAGAGGGAGGAGGAGGAGGGAGAGGAGGAGGAGGGAGAAGAGGAGGGGGAGGAGGAGGAAGACGAGAAGAAGGAGAGAGAGGAGAAGGAGCAAGAGGAAGAGGAGGAGGGAGAGGAGAAGGAGGAGCAGGAGGAAGAGGAGCAGGAGGAGAAGGGAGAGGAGGAAGAAGGGGAGGAGGAGGAGGGAGAGGAGGAGGAGGGGGAGGAAGAGGAGGAGGGAGAGGAGGAAGAGGGGGAGGAGGAGGAGGAGGGAGAGGAGGAGGAGATGTTACCTGTTCCTGCATGTATTCCTCTGAGGAATGGGGCTGGTGTGGCGTTAGGAGCTGTTCCCTTTAGCTATCTCTCACCCCTGGGTTATAAGTAGAGGATAATAGCCCCTATTGCCCAAAGGAGGTAATGGCATTCAGCAGGGGTGGGGAGTAGGTAGATGGATAAAGACTGCACACTTGGAAAGGAAAAATAAATGTCACAGATACCACCTCAACAATGGCTAGGTGTAGATTTGGGAAAAAGGAAACTAGATGCCTAATGAACCCCAGCTAACAACACAGTGCGCAGTCTAAAAAAAGAAAGTAGTTTCCCAGGAACATCAGATGATAATAATACTTAAGAACTTCAAAGGATTCCTCCTACCATGGAAGGACCAGGTCGCCCGTCACCAAGACCAAGATACTCCAAAAGAAAAGGACCAGAAGCAAGACCAAAGACTGGAGAATAAAACTGACAGAATTAAATAAAGTCGTGGAAATTTTTGAAAAGGAAAATATCCATCAGTTGCATGAAAAACAAAAAAAAAACTAGGTGCTGTTAAATTTAGGATGGACTGCAGAGTCTTCTCGCAGCAACAGAAATTGTCTTATTAGCTGTTAAGGGGGAAAAATGATAGGTTTGGAAAAGGGTTATGGAAGAGATTTAATACTTCATTTACCTAGTGACAGTTGTCTCCTGTGGTCCTTAGAGCCCAAATTACTAGCAATTAGCTTTGGTTATGAACATCATCTCGAACATTATTCTCGATTAGTGCGGATGAGCGAGTCGATGTATGTGAGGTTAGGAGGAAATGCTATCATGGTCTTATAAATACACAGAATTCCTCACCCAGAATGTGTTCGAGTCCATCTGGGACGTGTCTATTCCATCCCTCTCCTCTTTAAGTCAGTAGTTCTTGCTTTCTCTGATCCCTGGTCCCAGGGCAATTTCTCCAATAGCCAAGCCTCAAGGGGAGAAGCATTTGTTGGGACTGAGTTTGCACCTAACCTACATGGGGCTACTCTATAACTTTAATACAACTCAAGGTTTATCACTCCACAGCTAGCTGGCCAATGTGTCCGCCATGCCGTGCCTTCTCAGCAGTCAGCAGAGAATCCAAGTGTAATAAGACATTAAAGAGTAACATGTGGAATTCAAATAATCTGCCCATTGACAGCAATAAAGAAGAGATCCTAATGTAGCTGTGCTCAGAGCCAGGCATCTGAATTCCTTTTTTAGGTAACCTATTTGATTCTACAAGATAAAGAGGATAAAAGAATATTGACATAAAGAATCCTAACTCCTTTCAAATCCTTCCCTTTGTTTCCTACCACAAGCCACTCAAGTGTATCTTTATGCTGTTTGTGGTCCTTTAAGCCATTCTAAAAATTATTCAATATTTTTTATTGTGTAAATTCCATGCTTAGCATGCCTCACATGCTGGTTAGGTATTATTTCTAGTGGATCCTTAAGTCTCCATCCTTCAAAAGAAAATAGACATAATATGTACACATTTCTTAAGTCAGAAAGTATTTATTACTGAGTGTGGTGGCTTCTGCTTTTCCCCTCAGCACCATGGAGGCTGGAGAATATAAATTACCATGAGTTTGAGGACCAGTTAGACTACAGTATGAGACCATGTCTCACAAAGAAAAACAAACAACAACAGACAAAAAGGGCTGGGTGTGGTAGAGCACATCTTTAATCCCAACCTGGAAAAGTAGAGGCCGTTGGATCTATGTAAGTTCCAGACCAGCCTGGTCAAAAGAGTGAGACCTGTGCTGGGCATGTGTATGTGTCTGTGCTCACACATGTGCACATGAAGCAGAAGTTCAAGAGCTTCTTCTCTAATCACCTGCTAATAGGCCAGTCAAAGCAATATCTTTCATGGCTGAGGCAATAGTTAAATCAGCATTCATAAAGCCCTGGGTTCTGTCCTCAATTCTGTTCAGAACAGAAGATGTGTGTATGCACACACGCATACAATAATGCATGTGCATTTTTAACATCGACTATAAATATTACATATCAACTGTAATGAAATGTATACTCAATAGAGGTAGAACAAAGGGAGGAATTTGGGGCCTCTGAGTGGTTGGAGCTTGAACTTGGGGGTTTCACACATTAGACAGTACATTGCCATTGAGTTATAGCCCTGTGTCAGGAACATACTCTTTGCTTTGAGATAGTGTCTCACATAGCCCAAATTAGCCTCAAACTTGCTATACTCAAGGTCTGATCTTGTCACTTCCTACAAAAAAGTATGATACAGACATGTCCCCAGATAGGAACACAAACACACAGGCTTAAAAGCTCATCGCCAAGTAATGACAATATTTCATTCCACTGCATTTTGGTTTATATTTATCCACAACTTAGTTAATCATCATCATCATTCCGTGAAAATGGTCAATAACCCCAGTCTTGGTTTTTTTGTTTCTGTCAAGTAGACACTACCTGGAGTTACCTGGAATTAGAACTTAAATTGAGACAATGCCTCTGTCAAATTGTATTCAGGTCTGTAGGACATCATTCTGTTTATTGATTAACGATTAACATCGGAGAGCCGAGGCCATTATGATGGTGGCAGCCTTGGGCCCATGGTCCTGAATGGTAAACAAAACAGGCTAAGCAAAGCCATGAAGACAAAGGCTAAGCAGCAGTCTTCCATGGCTTCTGCTTCAGTTCCTGCCTCCTTCGGGTTCCTGCCTTGGCTGCCCTCAGTGGAGCATGACCCTGGACATGTAAGCCAATTAAGTCCTTTCCTCCCCAAGTTGCTTTTTGGAGACAATGTTTCATCACAGCACTGGAAACCCCATTAAGACAGTGAGCATGTCCCTGATGATAAAACTAGGGTTGAGGGAGGTAGTGATTTGCTTAACTTACTGGGATTATTAGGTAACGGCTAAATGAACCCAACTTCCAAAAGCTTTCCCCTAAATCCAGGAGCGAACACCACGCTAATGACTTGCAGTATGCCAAAGGATTACACTATGGTCCTGAGACCTCGAGGAGGTTGAGAGATAGTCATGGAAGGAAGCCAGATATGCACAAACAATTAGCTTATAATACAGCCCAGTATTTGAAAAACTACGCGATGAGCTGATAAGGTTTGTTATCTTCAGGATTGCAGATGCGGGCCAGATGGAGGCCAGAGAAGTAGAGAAAGGCGCACGATAGGGTGTCTTGAAAGGTGAGTAGAACGGGAAGGGAGGCTGCAGAAAGTCTATAGATAACATGGCCCCTTACAATTCGTAGTCTGCATTAAAAATACCCCACAACCGACGTGTCTCTCATTTTCAGTTAGTAGACAATTTGAAGCCAGGGAAAGCTTACCAGTACCACTATGCCAGCCTTATTCAACCCAAGGAGTCATCTAGATCCTTTCCTCAGCCTCAGCCATTCAAATTTGTTTTCTTAGAGAAAAATTAATCATTCAAGTATTTCTAAGACCCTCCTATAAGCAAAGCAGTGTGGTCTCGGCTGTGACAAGTAACAAGACTATGTATAGCTCTCAGATGACAATCTCAGTGAGCCCGGATACACAAATGTGATGCTCAAATTAAATTTTACATAACTGAGGACCATAAGGACGATCCGAACAGTATGTGCCACGCATATCCAAAGAGAAGCAGGATTTAGATGAGCAGGAAGTTGGGAAGGTAGCCCTTGCCAGTTCACAGCATAAGCAGGGTTGATCTGGACAAAACGAGTTCAGTGTATGCAGCGAACTGAGTTGTGTGCGAAACAGTTTGTGCAGTGTCTGCATCAGAAACTATGTAAGACACCGGAGATAGCAATTCAACTAGGAGAACAGAGCAGGAGTAAAAGGTTCAAACGTAAGGGTAACTCTAGGCTATGTTCACATTTCCGCATTCTACTCATAAAATCCAGGCTCCCTTGCAATGACATCATCAGAACACCTGGGTCTTGGGTATAGACAGGGGACAGGGAGGAATGTAATGAATAGGTCCCTTGAGATACTCAGCTTCTCTCCTTTGTTGACGCTGCCTTGCTTTTATATGGTTCCTGGACTTCTAGCTTGTGCAACTGAAAACAGCACACATAAAGAACGAAACCCACAACACGCACAGTTTGTAAAACTGCATAACACGCAGAATGTGCACTATTGTAAGTAATGGAGGAGTAGATTTTTAAATCTCATCTATGCCCCATAAAAGTTCACACCACAGGCCACTGAGATCGCTCCCCAGATAAAAACACCTGTGGTGTAAGTACAACAACCTGACTTTAGTTCCTGGGTTCCATAGAAGGAGACAACTGACACCCACAATTGCCCACTGCTCCCCATATGTGTAGCAAACACATGAGTACATGCATGCACACACACGTGTGCTCAGACATGAGCACGTGTGCACACATACTAATTAAAAAGTTCACACCACTCTGGCTTTGAGACCACCTGGGGGGAGATGCTAGTTTCCTGTATGTAGGTCTTGGTCACACTCTTAGAGAGGCCGCCATAACTTGCATGCCCACTCTGCTTAAGGCCACACACTAACCAGGTTTGTGATGCTAAGAAGAGAGATAGATACTGTTTGTGAAATGGACGGAACAGAAAAGGTTCTCCCAACTCACCACACAGGAAAGGTTCCCTTCTCCTTTGAACATCAAGACAGAGAGCAGAAGGAAGTTCACAGCCGTAGTGATGGTAACTGAGATGCTTTTAATCGGTGGTCAATGACCACCAGCATGAAGACCATGTAGGAAGTGACACTTAAGGGAGAGGGAGCATCATACTTAACCCTGGACTCTGACCAGTTGTCTGGCCACTGAAGGAGAACTTTCTGGTTAGGAGATGGATGGAGAGGAATCCTTGAGACTGCAGAGGGGGGAGACCCACATATGTCAGAATAGGCTGTTGCAACCACTTTTTACCCGAGTGCTGTGCGTATCAGGCAATATACAGGAATCAAGGTGGCAAGTCACCAGCTTTTCCTTAGCCATGGATTCTTAGCTCTGGATGGTTCTGAGAAAGTGAGGGCAGGCTGACTCCTGGAGAAATGACCCCATAGGCCCAAGGGAGACAAAGATCTACCCTGGGGGAGTGGAGGGAGGTAGCTAGAGTTGGGAAGCAAACGGAGAAAACGGCAAAGAGCATATAACTCTCAAGTTTCAGGAACTTACATAAGTAGGCCCGTAAGCAGCCACATGGTCAAAACAGAAGTGGCACAAAATAGCTATTCCAAAGTGTCGTCTAAAACAAGACTAAGGATGCACGACAAACTTGTTTATGTAAGCCTGCTAGGGTGGAAAAGAATATCACATAAAAAGAATGCTATTTATTCTTTCACGCTTTCAGAAAGGGCGGGGAAAAAATCTCCTGGAGAGGAAGACAATATGGCTGAAATGATTGATCATTCATCAAGCGTTTACAGTAAACCCATGAAAACAGTCTTACGAAGAAGACCAACAAAGTGAAGAAATGAACGACCTAATAGACACGTGAAAATATCCATTAATCAAACGGGGACAGACAGACAGCCGTTGGTTGCTGCTCGCTTATTAAAGTATTGAAAAATAACTCACTGTCCTAAAACGTTCAGCCATGAAAGCCTGTAAGAACTTGGCCGGATTTTAATACGCATTAAAAGTATTCAACAGACTCTCACGTAGCCTAGGTTGGCTACGTAGTCACTACGTAGCCGGGAGAATGTCGAACGTCTGCTCTTCCTGCCTCTACCTCCCCAGCGCAATGATGACGGCCACGTGGGATCAGTGCACTTGGTTTATATTTTAAAAGTATTAACGCTCTAAGAATTCAAACGATAGATAGAAATAACTGCAAGAAGTGAGAAGATTACTGTAGATATCATAGGATTGCAGGCTATAGAAAGAGCACACAGTAATCAAAGCTCTTGCGTGTACATAGGAAAAAAACCACTGAAAGTTGAAGCAAGAAAGTGCTAATAGCAATCATCTCTGGGTCTGGATTTTACTTTAATACATTAGAATGCTATAAATAGGGCTCGAGAGCTGGCTTGGCTGTTAAGGGCTAGGCTCACAACCAAATATAGACTGCTGCGAGCCGGTTATAAGTGATAAATTTTAATATCAGAAAATGTAATCGACGTCTATGACTCTTAAAGTGGCAATTAAGTCACAATGCCTGGACGGTATTTATGAGCAATACAAAATAAGCTAGATTACAGTTGGTATCCACGCCTCGCATGACACTGAAAACGTGAAGTGCGCATCTCAGAGCCAGAGAGCAGCGGGCTTTTTCAGTCTGGCAGCAGGCAAATTTCATGCTTGTGCACACACAAATGCCAGAATAAGGCAGACACACTTCAACCTCAGGTCTAGTCAAGGGAGGGCAAGGAGAAGGTAGACTTTCCTCAGATGCTAAGGACACTGTGCTTGATAAGAGGGTGGGGAAGGACAAGAATTACTTTAGGACAGCTAAACAGTGGTGGCACATGCCTTTAATCCCAGCACTTAGGAGGCAGAGGCAGGTGGATCTCTGGGTTCAAAGACAGCCTGGTGTACAGAGTGAGTACTAGGATTACAGGGCTACACAGAGAAACCCTATCTCAAAAAAACATTAATTCCATTGCTATACAAATATAGTAAGATTCCTAAATTATTGTTCATTTTTTGTCTTTCGTAAAGAGTAAAAGCCCATTTAAGATTTCTAAATTATTGTTTACCTTTTTCAGTCTTTTGTATAGAGTGAATACCCATTTAAAGCTACAAGTTACTGAGTGAAGTGTTTAGAAAAAAGTAACATGGGCTGGAGAGATGGCTCAGTGGTTAAGAACAATGGGTATTCTTCCAGAGGTTCTGAGTTCAAATCCCAGCAACCACATGGTGGCTCACAACCACCTATAATGAGATCTGATGCCCTCTTCTGGTGTGTCTGAAGACAGCTACAGCATACTTACATATAATAAATAAATTTTTTATAAAAAGAAAAAGAATAAGGTAACATGGCAACTATTCAGGAAAAGTCAACTTCAAAGGAAAACATTGACATTTTGTTAAGAACCAATGATCTACAACCCTGTTATTTTCAGTGGGTCCCAAGTTAATATGGGTCTGAGTTTAAGGGGGAAACATATGCACGTTACAGCATGTTTTCCTATGTCCTGTCTAGTTTTTGAAATGCTTAGTATGAAGAGGCTGTTTTCAAAACATTGAAAGTCTCAGAGAGAGGCTTCAGTTGTCCGATGGCGTACCGAAAGCATATTGCCAGAGAGGGCATAAAGCCCTTTGTGGCCGAGCTCTATTTGCTCTGGTCCCGTGGGCACAGCGAGGATTCCCCGTGGAAAGGAACAGTACAGCTGGTGTCATAGCGAAAGATGCAGAGAAGAAAGGATAGATTCAGGTCTGCCCTTCGCAGACACGGTGGCCTCAGACTTCCAGGCACAGCAACAATGACTGTGGCTTCTACAGAGGGTGCGCCTTGGGCTTGTCACATCTGCAGTGGGAACTGTGGCTCCTGCAGAGGGCGCAGATGTACGGCCCGGGGTTGTTCTATCTGCAGTGTATATGTGGACAGGGTGGGGATGGATGTGAGAGGGAAGAGGGCCATGCCTTCTCCACAGGCCAAGGTGACTCATGTGTGCCCTGGGGGTGGACAAACCATTCACCTTATCAGCCATCCTGGCGCAGGCCTCCGGGCTGGCCTCTTACAACACCAAGTACTGAGAAACCCCGGCGACTTGTGCAATGCCTGGTTAGGAAAGCGCGTCTAATCTCAGTTGTACTATCAGTGTGATTATGGGAAGTATTTTTAATCACCACAGAGGAAATAAAGAAGGCTTGCCTCACTTCCATCGGCGGCACACGGGCTTGCTTGTCCCAGGCTAAAATACCTGGAGGAATGTGGACGGTCAGAAGCTAAAATAAAAATGACAGCCTGGGGCTCCACTTACAGCACACACCCCAGCAGCACGGCCCAGTGGCCCCAAGAAGAGGAAGGGGCCCTGTGTGGAAGACCCACAATGCTTCAGTCTCCACTGGGCCGGGCTGTGGGCAGGGGTGAACAGCACTGATCACATAGAATGTACATTCCCAGAGAGCCTCCACTCTGGTGGGAGCTAACTCTGTCAGCCATCAAAGAAAGTAGAAGGGAAGAAAAGTTGAGGACTCCAGGTTTAAAAAAAAAAAAGATTTCAAAGCAACTCCTTCAAAGGCCTTTTTATATTTATTTTAAGGAGACATTTGAATTTAAGTGACACTGTCAATCACTTCTTTTTTCAAATATGACAATGCTTTTCTACCCTATCTTCTTCTCGTGGCTTGACGGAAATGAAGGGGAAGTTATTTTCTTCACACATGGGGTGGGAAATCATAGAAAGAACAAACTTGGTAAGGGTAACCTATCTGAATGCTTTACTTTCTCCGTTCTTTTTAATGTGGCTGTTTTCTATTTGCTTACTATTGTGGTGGACGTGTCGTGATCAAATAAACTTTAAGTAGAGAATATACAATTTTCTAAAACCGTCGGCTGGAAAGAAAATCCCGGAGTAGCAGAAAGAATAACAAAGAGATGGATATGCCAAATGACACCCTCCCTTCCTCAGACTCCATTAAGCCAGGATGTAAATTACGATTCTACCTGTGATGTTCTAAATATCAATCTTGGTGACACTATCCTGTATCTATTTTAATATTTAATGTTTTAAAATGGAACTAAGAATACCTAACGTATGAGCACCCCACACATCTTACAGACTCTCAGATTTCTTTTTTGTTTTTTTGTTTTTTTTTTTTTATGAAATGTAAAATCAAAGGATACAGGTCTACAGTGCCGTCCCCTTTACCAGCTTCTAGGGCAGTGAGCTGGGATCACATCCAAGAGGCTGGCCGTCTGGGCAGTAAAGGTATATGAGGGTGGGGGGGGACTGTTAGGTGGCCCTTGGAGAGAAGCCCATTATACCTGTGGGGGTCCTGATATTGGGGTAATCTAACCCTTGTTACTGAGTGAATAACCTGTGGCGGGAGGGAGGTTTAGAATAGATGCCTCTTACCGAAGCAATTAAGACCATTCAGGAAACAGAGAAAATGGGCAATCAGGCTCTCCCTCCCAGAGAGCGCTTGCTGGTGCTCAATCAGTTCTGAGACAGACAGCTCCCAGTACGTGAGGTGTGGCGTTTGCTACTTAAAACACTCTGAAGGGATGCTGGGGCTCGGCTCACGGAGCCTTCAAATCTCTTATGCATCCATGTTCAAAGCATTCAGGGCTGTCACCCAGCCCTGTGTGATGTCCCTGAACACCTGAGGGCCAAACACAGTGTTACTCAAGGATGAGAAGCAATGCTAATCAGAGTTGCCCTGCCCAGAAGTAAAAATATGACTTCAGATTCCTCCACGGCAGCACTTAATAAAGAAGGCCGACATGGAAGTGGGAGAGCCCTAAAAATTACTTCAGTGCCTCTTCGACTTGAACAATACGAAGAGACATCGGCAGGACAGGCTGTTCTAGAACAGTTGCTTGTCCAACGTGGTCCCGAATTGGCACAGCTACACACTTGTCACATAGAATTACTTATGTGATGCCATCCCGAGGCCTTGAGGGCAGCCAACGTAACGCCTTAATTTTTTTTCTCTTTTTCCCCCTTCATCCTCAGGATTGAACCTAGAGCCTAGCGCAGGCTAACTGAACAATACCCTTTCACTGAGACACATCCTTTCCCTGTTGTAATGGAGCCTTACGAAGTCCCCCCAAGCTTGCTTCAAACGCACTGTGTAGTCACAACAGACCTTGAACTTGAGATCTTCCTGCTTCAGCCTCCGGATGGCTGGGATTTCAGGCCTAAACTGGTAGCGTGAGGCTAAGGCATTCGAATGGCCACATAAGCTGGGTCTGAAGGGAAGAACATTCTCGACTACGTGAAAAGGAGCAAAAGGTGGCCATCTGCTCTACTAGGGAAGCCTCCACGGACCACGTCTCCGCAATGCAATACCGTCTTCGGAGCCATGCAACTTGTTAAAAAGCCGCCGACGGGAAATAAAAAGTGTCACCGTATTGGTGACATCTAAAAGGCGAGGACAGTCAAACCTGCATCCTAAAGCCCTGCCTAGACCTCAGCTATTGGAGGAAATTACACACCGAACCTCCAACTGACTGTAAGACATAATCAGGGCTGGGCACACGGCCCTGTGTTGGTTCAGTACTATTGGCTGTAAGCCAGCTGTGAACAGAGCTAGAGGCCACATTTTCAAAACGAAAAAAACCCACGTGCAGTACGTTCTGACGATTTATATGTTCGGTACACTAGGTTTGAAATTGTCTTTCTACCGATTTGATTAAAAAGAAGTCACCTGGAGGAGTGTATTCATGGGAGGACTGTGGAAGCAAGGCGGAGGCTGAGGGAGCATGGAGGCGTTCGCAGAGAGCCCGGGACCCGCTTTGAAGCAAGCCCCTCTGCTTTCACACCCGGCATCCATTCATTACCTAAGGGTGGTGATCTGTTTCTTTCTCCTGGTGCCCTTAGAGAACGATGAGGCTCCTAGATGGTTAATTACTTCAGGCCAGGGTCAAAAACCCGCGGAGGGAAAGGCACACGGAAGGCCCTCCCGTAGCTTGAGCTCCTCAATCTCCTGGCATCAGACAGTAATTTTCAATGGGACACAAGTGCAAAGGAGTTTTGCTGGAAAGGAGGGCTTTGATGGCTTTGCAATCAACTCGGCTTCAGCAGGCCTTCTGCACAGACTGCAAGCAAGTCAGACTCCGAAAACCATTAGTCCCCCCAGCAAGACGCTGTCCCTTGCCTTCTAACGCTCTAGTGGGAATTATTTCTATGAACCAGGAGAAAATTTGTCTGTAGCCGTTTCACCACGGAGGAAATGGCACTCCTGAAATCCTGGGCATTACCGTTTTGTTTCTAATTGAAATCCAGCATCAAATAAACTTGCAATCAAGAGAGAAGAGAGAGAGAGAGAGAGAGAGAGAGAGAGAGAGAGAAAGAAAGAGAGAGAGAGAGAACGAACCTTTGGGGTTAAAAAAACCCGAGGTTTTAGTAGATTTCACTACCCAGAGAGACTGGACTGTTTCCCATTTCCATTTAGCTGTACCAAAAGTGGTCACTCTTTTTTTTTTTTCCTATACTGAAATGGAAAGTAGAAAAGGTGCCTCTCCCTTTGCCTGCCGTGTCGAAAAAGCTAGTAGCCAACAGCCTTAAAAGATAATACGATTTGTAGAGGCCGTGCTCTTAGCACTGCCCGGCTGCGCCGCTCGTCTTTGGGAATCAATCCGGCCATCTTTAGCACACGTGCTTGGGCGCCGACAAATGATGTATTCCATCTCTGAATCCATGAGCAGAGAGGAGCCCGGCTGATAAACAGCCACGAGTGGAAAATGTATGCACCTTTCATAAGCGAGACAAATCACTCCTTCTCCCCAAACGCTTCCAACAGGAACGCTAATTTTGTATTTATTTGCACAGCATATGTACTGTGTCCAAAGCAGTGCATTAAAAAGGATCTCAGGCGGCTCTGATTCCATCTAGTCACCGCTGTCTTACGAGGTCTCAAAGGCAAGCAGTAAAACAGGAAGCCGGAGAGGGCGGAAACACCTCATCAAATGGTTCTCAGGTTGGGTTTTTTTTTTTTTTCCTGAGGCCCATCTTTCTCCTCCTGCTCTGAAGTGAGATTTTAAAAAACCGAAATACTGTGACTGAGGCCATGCATCTTAAATCTACCACACGCCTTTCCTGTCACCGAGCAGTTATTTTTATTAATAACTCCGAGAACATATTGTGGAATTCTTTTTGTTTTGAGATCCGGTCATGTGATGGCTTCCATGGCAGGGAACACTGGGTAAATTGTAATGTTCTAAGATGCTAATGAATGGACCCTTGTAGGGCCCATTTAGTGATGAATTGGTATTTGCTGAGGCCTAAGCAAGCACAGGGCACGACACATATTCCATCCTCTGTTGAGCTCCGCCATGATGGGTGAGGAGCTTAAAGGACTCCCAGGAAAGAGCACAAGCTGGTAAGCAAGCAGCAAGCAGACTGTTTTAATCAAGCCACAGAAGGAGTGGCTTTGTGTGTTACTTCCTAGAGCTCCATCCTCCGAGTGTGCACAGAGCTCACGGACATACTGCATCCAGAGCCTGGCTGAGCATCAGACTGCGGTGGTAAAAGCAGGAGATATAACTCACTCCAGGCCCCAGAGGACGGTTTCTGAGGCAAGACAGAGCTGGAGACACAAGCTCCACCTCCTGGGATACAACGCAGACCACACCCCCACCCCGAGCCATGACACGAGTGTTCTGATGTCACACAGGACCCTCCAAGGCTTCTGGCATTGATGCTGTCCTGGATACTGGTTTTAAGCGTAAGCCTGTGTCACAGCAATACGCTCACATTGTTCAAGAGCATAGAAGTCCGCCTTGCCAGACTGGCTGCAGGCTGGGCAGTCAAAGACCTGACTAGCAAGTTACCCTCGGCAAGGCCGTTGTGGTTGCGTCAGCTGCGAAGCATTAGGGACGACATTAAGTGGATTGTGCGTTTCTGTTAAGTCTCCTGTAACAGGCATTAAAAAGAACATTTTTTTTTGCTTCTACGACGATATATATTAATTGTGAATGTCTACAAGGGTAGATTTGGTGAGACTGTCTAATGGTGCTTCCTTTTTCCCCAGAAATCTTATGATACTAAAACTTAAGATCTAGGCATCTCAGTTCTCAGGGAAACGAGGGAGGAGGATGGAAAAGTTCAAAGACAGCTTGACCTGCCTAGAGAGCTCCAGGTTAGTCAGGGCCTCATAGATAGATACTGCCTTAAGATAGATAATGCCTTAAAAAAATGCGTGTGTGTGTGTGTGTGTGTGTGTGTGTGTCACAAGATAGCAAAAACCAATCAAACATGCAAGTTTGGTAAAAAGAAAACCCAAACAAACAAACTTGATAAAATCACAACTGAAAAACCAGTGCACTGGACTTAACTGTAATCTAGATTTTACGACAGCATCCCTCATGCTCCAAAACCAACTTTCAATTTCAGAAAAGGTAGCTTTCTCTCTGTAGAGTAAGCTCCCAGTTCCTTAGAAGATCTATATAAAACCCTGTAATGGTTATCTTAGCTAAAGATGACTGGGAAGAACAAACTTCATTTAGAAGAGACTTTGAAGAAAGCCACAACAATCGAAGAAGCCTTCATTTCTCAACACGGGAAATGAGCTCGAGAGAAATAGCCCGCTACCCAGGAGCATGGAGTCAGCAGCTGACAGTACATCCAAACTGAAAACTCAGAATTCGGGTAATTATTTAATTGAGATGGACTAAGAGAAAACAAGCTAGTTCTTAAAAGTCAATGTTGAGAACAGACATAAATTTTATGAAATGAATGGATGCTATAAGTAGTATTCTCGAATTTCAGCTTTACGGAGAAATTAGATATCTATATACTACTACTACTACTACTACTACTATTTTTGAACATCTTAAATTACACATGTATTTATTTGTGTGTGTTGTGTGTGTGTGTGTCTATGACACACAAGTGCCATGGTAGTTGGTTCTCTCCTTTCACAACGTGGATCCCCTGGGATTGGTGGTAAGGGCTTCCACCCAGTAGCCATCTTGCCAGCCCCTGGTGCTATTATTAATGAATATATTTCCCATTGGAATTCTGTCTCACAATTGAAGTGGTAATTACATTTGGAATGATAACAACTGAAAATAAAGGGATGTTGTGCACACATCTTAAGATTATTTTTACTACGAGGATCAAGTGGTCAGGTTGAAACCCGGGGAATGCTTGGCTTGGGTTCCTATTATACCATAAAGCTAAGGACACGTGAAGAAGGCAGAGCTGAGCCGCACAGCTGACCCGGGCAGTGAGCAGACATGTCTAGTAGAGGCGAAGAGACCGGGGCTGAGTATCTACTGAAGCAGACTCAAGCCTTTGCTTGAGGCCCGGGTGTATATAGCGTGAGCCCAGCCAGCTTCCTCATCTACAGGAAGCCGTCCGTCAGGCTTGTGCTGCTGTGTGGACAATGCTGGTAGGACTGGTATTCCACCAGGTCAGCTGCAACCAGTGGAATCCAGAACAAGCCTTGTCAAGTGAAAGTCTCCTGGAGAACTTATTCTGGAGGCAATGACGGTCCCCAAGTCCTTTTTTGTCACAGTACAACTGCAGAGTTCACACGGGGAGGGTGACAACATCCACCTGTTTGCACACTTCGCCGTTGCTCTTGAACACACATATTTTACTTGCTGATTATTTTTTTACGTTCAAGCTTGAGGGAAGCAAACAATTAACCTGAAGTTTGCCCACAAACTCATTTCCTAAACTAGAGCTCGTGACACACCTTGGAGTACTGTTCCTACAAACAACAGTAAGTAACCCTGAGTATGCATGAAGGCCACGACAGGAATTTCGCTTCCCTTCCTGATCAACAGTTAACACTGACCGAAAATACTCGGACGTTTAAAAAAATGGAGGTGCCTCACTGATCTTAATCTTCTTGGTAACCAATGAAGAAAAAATGGCTGTCGCATACCCTAACTTACGTAGAACAAGTGAGATGTTCACGTTTTAAAGAGGGAAAGGCTGTTAAATTTTACGAAGTTGAAAGCTTCACCACTAATGGCCCACACTTGCAGCCGAAAGTGGACTTTTATGACAATCATCCTTTCAATTCAGTTTTTACACAGACTTGGATCTTTCAGAATGTTGTCACATATATGTATAAACTGATTAATTTTTTTTACCCCTTAAAGCTTTGGCTTCCAGTGGAGTTATGCAATTCTGGCCGCTCACTATAACCTATAACGGGACATGAGGTGACAATGTTCCTACTCTCTCCGCAAACCGAAGTTTCGAGCCTTCTGCACACTTGCTTTACGGTAAAGGAGAGAAGCATCGGTGAGGGGAAAGGGTTGCATCATGAACTATGACTCGGAGAATAAGACACCCACCTACTAACACTAACCGAGAACAGACTTTGTGCTCTTCCTTGTTCTCAGTGTGGACCAACCTGTTTGGTTCTTAAGCGTTCCTGAGAGAAGGGTTATTCCATTAAACGGGCAAACAAACGATCACAGGAGAGAAGGAAGCTGGGGGAGACGGACTCAGCTCTGACTCCAGGATCTTAGGTCTCTATCTTTCTCAATGGCCCATCAATAAGCCATAGTTGGCATCTGCCTAGAGCAAAGTACCGTCACAAATGTAACTGGACTGATATATAAAGTGACTATAATTTATACAGCATCAGACAGAGCCTGCTGATTGGAACAGGATACACCTTATCAGGGTCTGAAGGTTTTATTTATTTAGTCTTTTAAAGTCTACAGGAGAATGTTTTGACGTTTCTCGATGTCTACATCCATGTGTGGCACAGTGAAGTGGGAAATAGTCCCCAAGTCCTGCAAGGGAATCCCTGGGTCAAGGCTCTGCCGTCTTGAAGGACTTTTATCAGCCATCCAACATGGAGACAACATGAGTTTACCTGTGAGAGCTAGTTTGGGTAAATGAGACGGCAGTTCATAAATTGCTAAAGAACAGATAAAGGCGAGGTGTGATCTTATTGTTTTGGACTTCTCTAAGGTATTGATGGAGATATAAATTCCCTTCCAGAGGTTTAGCCCTGACACGAGGCCATGCTGTGAGAGTGTGATGGGGAGAGAGAAAGAATGCCACTGATCCAACTCAACTGAACACCCGGAACTTAAGGCATTTGCTGGGTTGCCCTAGGGACCTTATTAAATCACAGGTTGTTAGCACAACCATGCTAACAACTGGGCACGTCCTAAATGTCTGCTGTGCAGTAGCCAGAGACCCTGCACAGACTGGGAAGTGATAGGGAAGAGGGGATATGAAACTGGGGGATGCTGGGAGGCAGGAAGTTCTCTTCCTCCCCACTGCCATCTGTTTCCGCTTGCCCTGCTTGGTGAGAAGGTGAAGCCACAGTACCCTAGGGTAAATAAGCCTACTCACTAGATTCTTGTCTAGTGATGTCATTACGTTTCCAGAAGTGAGGTTGTTTATACATCGGAAGGCCTTAACCTTGAACAAACATATGCTTGATCTAAAACATCATGCCCTCTCCCAACAGACATTGTATTTTTTTTAATGGTCATTGTTATTGACGTTAATGTATCCAATGGGAGTTCTATAGAAGTTACTAAACGGATAATAGGGATGGCTGACGTGTCTGTAATCTGACATTTGTGGTTTCCGTCGATACAGCATCACATGCCATACCTGGGGTCAGATCAGATTTTTGATGACCTGAGTTCTCTTCTCAGTAGATTCTATTACCCAGGGCCTGGGGCCGCTTTGCATCTCTACTGGAACTTGTCACAAGTGGTGACGTTTCCGAAGGAAGAAGTAAAGGAGGGGAAAGGATAATTCCTTTTATGGTTTCCTTTCATGACTGAAGCATATTGAGTACTGAAACTTCGTCTCAATGAGGTATAATCACCTTGACATAGTCATTTATCAGGAGTCAGTGGACATGGACACCACACCAACCAAGGTCTTCCACACCTCATCCTACTGTCTGTGTGTGCACAGCTTTTAAAAAATTACTTTTTGACTTCACATATGAGTATGTCGGCTGTTCATTCTTTATAAAAGGAAATTAACAGAGTTCTGAAATGATTCCTTTCGGAAGCCAAATGCTTTCCTTCCTAAAACTATATGTATTTTTTTTTAAAGTTTCTTTTGTAGCTGGGCAAACTGCAATTGATGTCCAGAAAGTTAGCAGATCACCCAATGGCATTTCAGCAACATAATTTGAATGGTAGTGACAATAACCATTCATTTAACGGGACATTGTTTCTCATAAAATATTTGAAGGCTAACAAATTAAAAGGAGTGGGAAATTAATTGCTCCGGAGTATAAACAGATGTATATGAAAAGCACATGACTTTGTCATCGGAAGAAAGCTGATTAAGGCTTTAAGGAGCTTTTGAAAGAGTCCTCCCATTCCCAATGTTCCAATTCAGTCTTGTGCCTCAGATAAAGGAGGTGTTACCACCGGTCATTTTTCTGTGCCATGGAAATAGGGACAATTAATATTTACATAATACATGCAAGGTCCTAATAAAGCAAAACCATGCTAACAAGTAAGTTAGGCTCATAGAAACATTAAGTCAAAGGGAAAGGAAACAATGATACTATTTCAGGGAGAAAGGAATGTAAAGAAAGTACTAGGCAGGGAAAGGGAAATATTAATAAGATACAGAGGGTCTCTATTGAGTCCTTTAATTACGCCTACAAATTACTATGCGCCAAATACTATGTGGTCAATCTTCTCCGCACCAACTATTCTATGAGTTGGGCACTATAATTAATTACATATTTGCCCACAGGAAGACCGTGTCTCCGTTTTTTACCCAAGGTTACCGTGCAAAGAATACCAGAGCCAAGCCTCAGATGCTCACCCTGCATGCCTCCGGAAGGGCATATGCTCTTAGATCCGGCAACAGCATCTTCTCTGGGCCAGGTCTAGAGGTCACCTGGCAGCTGTGCACCTCCCCAGCTGCTCCCTGAACAACTTAGAAATGTTTAGCTCAATCTGGACTTGCGCCTTAGCAGTGCCCCTCATCCTGGGTCCTGGCGGGGGTCCTTCACCTCTAGCTCCACACGGGGCTCTTTGTTTAACATATCCCACAGAGACAGACACAGAGAGCAGAGCTTTAAAAATAACAGGTCTTGGCAAACTCCTGGCTTATTAGCCCACACACCAGTTCACAGATGACTGGAATTCTCAAATCAGATTACCTGACAGGCAATTTCATTATCTTGCTCTGGTACACCTTCAAAACCTTGAGATAGCCAGATAGACATCACCCATTAATCTGTTTGGTCGCCTGTGTGCAGCTTCTGTAATCCTATTTGTGCAACTACGAGTGCTCGGTATTTACTTAATATTTTCAGTTCTATTTTTTAATATGCTGTTTTGTGAATTATAGAAGTGCCATGGTCATTTAAATATATATATGTATATATGTATATATTCATACACATGTATAATTTTATTACATTACTGGACAACAAATAAGACTTAAAAGCCATTAACTTGAGATTTATACCCCTTAATTTCTTGTAGGTCATCTAAAACCGAGTATTATACACTATGTCATATAAAGTAAATGCTGACCACAACCTGCGTTTAATTACCCCGTAAGAGAAAAAAAGGAATGCTAAGAATGGATAATGCCTTTGAGTTAAACGTACGATGCACACATTCTTCTGTAATAGGAGTTTAATCTGATTTTGCTGTAACTATTCATTTGGTCTCAAGCGGAATTTAATGGAAAAGAACTTTGTAAGATTAAAAAAAATGAAAAAACTTAGCGCAAAGCTCCATTTACAGAACATGGTTAAAAATGGGTGTTCCTTCTATTTCTTTCTCCTCCTCCATTTGGAAGCCTGGGCAAGAAAGAAGAGCTTCTCTTGGGAGTACAAACCCAAAACCTCTATCTGGCTTCTAGGCAGTCCTGCTCATGACCCAGGCAGTGACCAGGCAAGAGGATCAGGCACTGGAGGCAAATTGTTCTCCCTCCCTGCAGCTACACTCCCCTTCTCCATATAGAACATTCTCTTGCTAGTCCCCTACACCAACCACTGCCTTCTGGTCAGATGCCAAAACCTTTGCCTTTGCGGGTCCACTTGCACCCTGAACTGTATTTGTGGATAATCTCATAGCTCTGTCAAGACTGGCAGGTTCTGTCACGCACAGTATCTACTTTGGGCTCTGGTCAGCTCTCTACCCATTGAGCCATCTCTCCAGATCCCTTTGCCTCTTTATAGCCTTTCCTTTCCCTAATATAGCCCAGGCTAGACTTAATCTTGCTACTTGGCTGAGGATGAGCTAGAATTCCCCATTCTCCTGCCTCAGACTCAGAAGTGTCGGGATCACAAGTGTATCACTATGATTGGTTACTTCCAGCACACTGAATTATCCATTATGTGAGAACTATAAGGTTGGACCATGGAAAGAAATTAATTGACATTATTTGAGCCAAACTGTCCAAGTTCCTGTCTTAACTCTTTCTACATACCCCTATATACCCTGTATTACTGTTAGCACACCTATCTTTTGTGTCCTTTTGTACAAGGACTTCCTTATAGCCCATGTCCCTAACTGAGCTATAGATCCCAAAAGAGCAGTGGCCATGCCTGTGATGCCACATCTCGTTCCTCATCTCCAGCACTGTGAATGGTACATGGTTAATAATAGTTAATAGCTCAGTTAATAATAGTTAAGTAAAAAAGGATGATGGAAGAAAGAAAATGAAGGGCAGGCAGAAGGGATGATGGAAAAAAAAATGAAGGACAGGCAGAAAGGATGATGGGAGAAAGAGGCAGGGCAGACGGCAAGCCGATCCTGGCATGGAGAACCATAATAGGTACCTCAAGCCCAGGCTGTTCCACAGCCTGTGTTGAAGTTGACAGAAAATCATAGGCTGTGGTGCTTCAGACAAAGCAAAAAAAGGTATTTTCTTATTGTTTCATTAGTGATTATTAATTAGAGATAACGGGTTTTGTGTTGACATTTTCATGAATGTATATCTTTATTATATCTACTTTAATTATATCTACCCCTCATTTGACTTCCCTCAATCCCTTCTCCCTCCTTCTACTCCCTTTTTCAAGTAATTCCCTCTCTGCTTTCCCCGCATCCCTCGATCCCCCCCATGGGTTGTACATACACAGGAAAATGAGTTACACTTGAGCCACTCTTGCTTCGACACGTCTATATACTGGGGTCTGCCGACTGGCATCAGAAGGGCATGTAGTCCAGGTTACTGGGGCATTCTAATTCTGCTGACACTCCTGAGTGTGGAGCTGTCTTACAAGGGGATTTTTAAAAGGAGTTCTTCCCATTTAGTAAGTTAAACGTGATTCTGTCCCATGACCACAGGGATATTTGACCCTTTCCAGGGTTTCTTGAAAGACACATTGCTCCAGTGTACAAAGTTCTGCCGCGTCTGCCTCCAGAATTGCTTTCCCGTTTCAATAATCACTCTTCAACCCCTCGCAGTGACTGAGCCGAATATGGTGGGGGTCAACGGCATGGATTTGAACAGTAAGTTCAGATGATCTTTTTTAAAAAAGAGCCAAGCAAAGTTCAATCATATGGTAGAATCTATCCTACGGTGCGGTGGGGATGGTTAGTGGGCTAAATATAAGAACTCTGGATAATGGCTGTCGCACAGCTAACACACATATTTGTTGCTGTTGCTATTCTGAAATAAGAAAAGAATCTGAACCCCAAAGATCTTGAGCGACTTGTCCGGCTAACACGAGCCTGGAGTTTCATTTCTATCCCGATTTCAGCATGCCACACAGATGACGCTGTCGAGAATGCAGCTGGCCTCCCCCCCACCCCATGCACCCCCTTTTCTTTCCACATTACACTGAATAATAATTTCCTGGCTTTCAAGAAATAGTAATTTTTAAGTGCTTACTACCTGATTATATTCATTAAAGATTTCCAAAATAGTCCCTGGTCTAGCGAAGTAGAAATCACACTATGATTACGTTATTATAGAACTGGGGGAGGAGGGAAGGAATATATTTCTCTTCCAAAACTTCTTGAGAGTCAATATAATTCTCATTATACTCTCCCCGCTATTTTATTATCCCTTCCTTTATTAGGGGTTTAGATTTGAAGCAGTTCTAAGAAAAAGGATAGGAATAGAAAGAGACTTAAATTGCTCTTTGTCCATATTAAGGCCAAAGCTTTGGCAGATAAAGGCAAAAGGGAAGGTCAGATGCTGTGACCTAATTATGTCCGGACTTACTTTCTTATCCTTTTATTTAATGAGAACCATCCAATTTAGACTGGCTCAGTAATTATGTAACAATAAAAGCCATATATGTTTAAACATGTAGCTTTCCTGCAGTGTATTCACTTTCTAAAAAGGGAATATGAATGAAGCGAAAAGGAAAAAAAAAATCTGAATTTGAAAGGGACAAAGGAGTAATGGCTTCTCTGAAGCGGCCATTGTGTTTCTCCTTCTTATATATGGTCTGCTACTTTCATGTTTAAGGAAAATGCTAGAGCCATAAATGAGGTGAACTTCCCAGCTAAGACGGGCAGTTAAGATAACCAAATTGTAGGAGATGCTCTGATGTCTGTTCGGAGGAGTACACACACATACACACAGAAGAAGGGTCTGGAAATCAGGAGGATTTCAAATGACCTTGGCAGGAGCCAAATATCCCAACTGCTGTGCCCTTCCCCTCAGCCCAGTGGCACATGTTCAAGCACTCCTCTCCTTTCTTCCCGCCCAGCTTCATCCTACTTCCGGCCCAGCTTCATCCCACTTCCGGCCCAGCTTCATCCCACTTCCGGCCCAGCTTCATCCCACTTCCGGCCTAGCTTCCTCTCACTTCCTCCGCAGCCATCTCTCACTGTAATTATGTCTATTCTCTGATCATCCACTGTGACCCTTCTCTTCCTACTCTTTAACTCTTTCATAAATGTCTGCCTCACTAAAAACAAAAACAGCCCCAAACACCCCGAAAGATATATTTCTTAAGGATAAGAAATTTGTCACCCGTTGAGAACCAGGATAGTAGTGGCCTCACGTGAGCAGTAAGTACTTACGGACAAGAAGTGGGAAGGAATAAATTCCTCTTGACAGTAATGATGTTTATGCAATAACTCCCCGAGAATTCCTTCATAATTTCCCTCTCCTACGGTATAACTCATAGCAAAATGCTCACTTCACATTTTTTTATCAAAAAAATGTGATTACACCTACTTATGTTCACTTCATTTCGTATATAAAACTTTAAGTAAGAGGTGCGATTCAAAGAATATTTATACTCCAACTTAAAGAAAATACGGTCTTAGAAGCTATTTGAAAGTTGCTTATTATACCTGTAGAGAGAGATTTCCCACACCCAACCTAGAGTACGGTGTGTAGTTACTCGATGTGCCCCTCTGCAAAGGAAGACATGGGGACACGCTGATGCTGGCAGAAGATCAGTTATTGTCCTTTGAGGAGTTTATTTGGAAAAAAAGAGAAAAAAAGCAAAAAAAAAAAAAAACCTTCTTGCTGGATGCCTTTCTACTTCAAATCTGAGAACATAAATATACTTTGAAAAAAGGACTGGGTATATACATATTGCTTTGCATAATATGTGCTCTGAAATTGACTGAGGAACAAGCTGGCTGAGAGGATAATATCTTCATATTGGATCCTATCTCAAACTTGTTACTGTAAAACACTTTGGTATTCTAAGAGTATTAGAGTTGTTACGCTAAAACTAGATTTATTCTGTTTTCTCAAAGGCTCGAACGCTGACAATTCATGCCTCTTATGCTGAGAATTTATTTTTTAAGATTGCTTTCACAATGAAAAACCCAAGAATGAATTGCTTTCAGCTTCAATTTTATATATTTATGTAAATATCTACAGCATATGGAGATTTTCAATTTTTATAAAAAAAAATATCGGCTATATTATCAAACAGAATGGCCCCGGTTAAAGCTTCTCAAATTCTATAAAATGGTGAGGGACCAGGAGAATCTGTTACCTGGTAACTCGTTGGCAGGTAAAACAGCTGCTTGTGCTCAAACACTGAGTTAGTTACTCTTCTCATTGCTGAGGTTGGGCACTAGACAGAGCAACCAAAGGAACGAGGGGGTCATTTGAGCTTGTAGAGTGTGCAGACCGTCAAAGTGGGGAAGCTGTGAGAGCGTGGGGCAGCTGGTCATGAGCACCATGTCAGGAAGCACAGAGGGAGAAAGGCAGGCACTCCAAAGCTATCCTCCAGGTCCCCTTTCCTTCAGCCCATTGACACTAACCCACCGGATGGTATCATCCACATTCAGGATGGGTCTCCCCTCCTCAGTCACACCCCTTTTGGAACCACCCTCGTCCACATGCCAGAGATGTGTGTCTACATGACTGTAAAATCTACCAGTCAATGGGGATGGGAGGGTGTTAACCATGGTAGGTATCGAGTATGGTCTTACTCAGAAACAACAGACAGATCTGGCTGTGTGTATGAACAGTGGTGAAGATATTTCTGTTTGATTTGGTGAAATGCACTCTGTTAAGTGTCATCCCTACGTCCTATTTTCTTTCCACTACTGGGGTCATTTCCCACCTGTTGAGTTGGAATGACCTCACCTTCTGGCTGGTCACAGACACATGTCAATCAATCTCGGTTCTTTTGTTTTCTACTCTCATACCTGGTGCTGCTGAACTGGGTGACAGAGGCAATTGACTTAATGTCTCTATTAGGGGATTCCTCATCTGTCAAAAGAGGATGACATACTCAGCCACACTCTTCTTAGTCTTATTCCAGCCCCTCATGTATATAGACATCCATCCACCATGACGGCTACATGCTTAGATCGTGCCTAGCAGAAGTCTCCCTGGCATCAGAACTCACCATTGAAGGGATCCTGGCTGGGTCCGTGATCCTGTACTGTGACGGCTACGTCTGCACCAGCTCAAGTAGCGGAGAATAACAGCTTTGAAAACTGATGGGGTCTTAATTATCAGCAAATTTCCCCTTCAAAGCTAGCTTGAAATGCTACAACGTAACAGCTACATAGATGCTACATTCAGCATCGGAAATAAGATTCCCGCTCGTGCCTCAGGATCCCTCAACTCTGCTAACGTGCAAGACAAATGATCAAATCAAGCAACCTGGATTTCCGTAGCACATCCCATGGTGCCTGACGAAATGCTTTCTGCAAGTTATGGTTCAAGGACATAAATTTGATTTTTGGCTAATAAAATAGAACCTGCAATCTCAAAAGACTCGCACCCTCAGTGGCACTACTTATATTATGAGCCCCGTGAGTCACGTGACAAATATCCCATGCCCCTTATCTCCTGTCATGGGTGGCTTCTTTCATTAAAAAAAAAAATGAACTGTGTTTGAATAATCAGGTTTCCCTTTTGGTACAGCCACTAGGACACTAAGAACTAAATTTCATGCCAGAAGAAGTTCTGAGGCCATCTCATAAGTATAGCCTTAATATTTCTATCTAGAGTCTTTTTGACCTCTTTTTATCTCTATTTCAAGTGACTTTTCAAATTATCTTTTGCCTGACACTTCAATGTACTTGAAAGTGGGTGGATATATGAGTTGTATAGCAGTGGTACCTTCCTGAGCCCACTCTCCTTGATGAAAACACCATATGAAACGGAAAGAAAGGAGTCACAGCTCTGCGTAACTCCAGCTGTCCTAGAACTCACTTTGTAGACCAGGCTGGCTTCAAACTCTGAGATCCTCCTGCCTCTGCCTCCCGAGTGCTGGGCTAAAGGCGTGTGCCACTGTGCTGGGCCTCGACCCTCTATAAAATTTAAAGTAAAAGAACATTGAAATCTAGTGTGACCCTGGTGCTGCTGTCCGGTCTGACACTCGTGATAGCTTGAACTGGGCTTATAGCATTGTGGAGGACAACAGGTGATGAACAGTTAATTGTCAACATTTCTGTGACGAAGTCAGCAGAGCCCTGTAAGATGACCTCAGCCAACAAAGGTAAATAACATTTTCTGGAACACCCACTGTGCAAAAAGATGCTCTCCAATATCTGCCGTCATGAAACTCCTATCTAGGACAAGAAATAAAAGTGGCAGGAAAGCTCATAGATAATGTAGATATAGATAGATATAGATATACATATATAGATATACATATAGGTATATGGGTTTGATAAGAATATATCGGTGGATGATCTTATAAAAGCTGAATTATTCTTAGCATCCGGATAATTTCTCCTGGTAATGATGGGAAATTGCACGCATCATGTAATATCTGTGTTGGAAGAACCAGCGTTAAATTATGGAGTCGACTGTGTTGTAAAGTGTGAGGGGAAGGGCTTCACTCTCAGTGGATTCACACAAACCAACATGAAAGCAAGTGGGGTGAGGCCATAATCGGCCACTGGCTTTTGCAACCCTCAAGATGAAGGCATGAGGCAGATACAAGCCTTTTCTTTAAAAAGCCATACCTAACTCTGAGAAAACAGACCTTAACTCCTCTTGAAAACAGCAAGGGTCAGTGAATGGTTCATTCTTTCTTGACCAGACATTTAAGAAAGAACTGCTCCTGTCCTTGCTGACTTCTGTACTTTCAGGTCACCGTATCCCTTCCCAAAGTCAAGCTTGACTTTGCCAAGCATCAAGCTTACTCTGTTTCTTTCCTGAGTGCTGTCTCCTGCTGCTTTTATATCCCTTCTTGTGATCAGATGCTTCTCTCCCAAGCACTGGACATGACTCTCCCTTCGATTTCAGAAGCCTCCCGGCTAGAGGCTCACAGTCCACTGACTTGCTGACTTAGTTGGGGTTAACATCGCTGAGAGGAAACCTCAGAATGAAAAGCGGCTTAGGGAGCAAAGAGTTGATTTGGCTTACACATCCCAGCTCAGTCCAGTGTGGGGAAACCAAGTCAGGATCTCAAAGCAGTCCTCAACCTAGAGGCAGGAGCTGATTGAGGCCATGGAGGGTGCTGCTTACTGGCTGCCTCCTCAGCCCTTGCTCATGTTGCTTTCTTACACAATCCAGGACCACCTGCCTGGGGTAACACTACCCACAATGGGATGTGCTCTCCCACATCAATCGCTAATTAAGAAAACATTCTACTTGTTTGCCCACATCCTAGTCCTATGGAGGAAGTTTCTCAATTGAGAGTCCCTCTTCTCAGACGACCATAGCTTGCATCAAGCCTGAAATGAAACTAGCCAGCATACTTGCATTCCTAGCAGTGACTGAGCAAGGCTTTCTCTCTCCATCCTCTCCCAGTGGAAGACGACTACTAGGAAGTTCTCACTTCCTAGCCATCCTGCTCCAGAGTGAACTGTGGCCCCTGCCCCACCTTTCTGGTACGTATAGCATCTTGGCTTGCAGAACTTCGGAGGTCCCTGTTTACATTCAATAGGCTTCATCGAGAGGGTCTCAGAGAATGTGGTCCAAAAGACTATCCCGTAGAGAAATATTAATTCCTACAACATAAGGAGCAGAGGCAGGAAGGGGTAGGAAGCTGAGCTAGCTGGGGAAGGATGCTTTGCAGGGCCCATTGCTCCCCAGTCTGAGCAGCTGGCTCTGTTTACTCAAGTGTCTAGCATAAATCATTTTCTTGGAAGACACTGCAGGCACAAACGGCCTGACAAATTCCTGTCAGAAGTTGAACTTCTGTGTCTCTATCTTGGCCTCCTGACCTTCCCTCTACTCCACATTTTCAAAATTCTAACATTTCACGCCCAGATCTCCTAAGAAATCCTGCCAGGCCCCCTCCATCACGCGTGACGTCCTCATTCCTTAAACCCCAACAACATCTGATAACCGATGTCAATGCCTGTGTTGGTCTTGCTGTCACGAATGCCATACACGAGTGCCCTTGCTTTGTTTCCAGCATCAGGATAGAAGCTGTGTAGGACTCCCCAAACCACCCAATTGCACCCCAAGCACCAGGGAAAGTTTGCCAAATATTAAGATACCGGCAGAAGCAGAAACCACGATTAGGATACTTTTAACTTAGTCTGCATTCGTCTTCTTGATATCCTGACCGTCATTAGATGATGATCCAATATGAATTTCCTAAGCAGAGGCAGCAGCATTCTGCGTAGTCCCCGAGAGGCCTCTCACACTGATCCTTTGTGTTTTCCTCGGATTCAGAGTTATTAACATGCTAGGAGTATAAAATAATGCATCTCTGACTCCAATTCCTCGTTATCTGGCCTCAGAAGTATGTAAACACTTGGAAGTGTTACATAAACCCAGACTCCACAAGCACTGAGTGTTAAGAGCTCAAACTCCCCACCATACAGCCTTCCTCCCAGGAATCTACACACCCCTTGGAGTGGGTCCTTGGCCAAGAGGCAAAAGCCTTGCGTCACTGACGAAGGGATCTGGTGATAGACGAGGAAACTAGTAGTATTCTGGCAAATGTGAAGACCGCGGATATGATATCACTCCAACTGAAAGCCACAAAGAAAGTCTACCCCAGATCCAACGGGCACCAACCAAAACCCGATAGAATCTTCACACTGCCATTGTAAACAAAAAAAAAAAAAAAAAAAAAGGAAATTTAAACCAGGAATGTCTCCCCCCCAAAAAAAAAAGTTGAGCAGAGAGACCACAGAATGATATTTTTATGAAACTTTCAGTTTTATCAAGATAGGAAAATGCGCATAGCTGTGCTTCTATTCCTACACCAAGTTTTCATTTTGCTTTATGTTTACATTAGTGCCTCTCTTATTTCATCTGTTTATGTTCAATAAATTATATTCTATCAAACCCAGATTTGGAGTAGCTCAGTATGAATACTTGAGTGATTCCTGCTAATATTGTCATAGGACTCAAACTTTAGATGTTTTTTCCATGTGTCTCTGGGAACTAACACCTAAGCGTATGAATTTAATTCAAGTACATTAGTACGTTGCTGAATTATGTGTCTGCCATTTGCACAGGGAAACTGGCTCTCTCTGCTCTACGCTTTCTGCCTACTTAGAAGTATGTGTGTCCTTTTCCCGGATCAAAGATGTGCTATGTACATTAATCATCTGGTAACTTTTTCCTTCCTTACACTTAACATTTTTTTAAACAAAGAAATAAATGAGGAAAAGGTTCTATAAATCAATAAACTGGCAGAGGACATTAAATAAATAAATAAGCAGATGATAGATAGATAGATAGATAGATAGATAGATAGATAGATAGACAGACAGACAGACAGACAGACAGAGACAGACAGACAGACAGACAGACAGAGACAGACAGCGGAGTCAATCAAGTTTCAACTCTAAGAAAGAGGGAGGAGAAAAAGCCAAATTTACATGATGCTGCATAATTTTAACTTAACTGCTGTTTCACTCAGGTTCTCTGTGAACACTGCCTCAGAATGCCTTTTTTCGTGTGTATAAAATGTCTTTACTATTGTCCTCCGGGGGAGGCTGGCAGCAGGCTCTGCACTTTGACCTCCAACCCTGCCTCAGCAAGGGGCTTGCTGATATTCCCAGAAGTTTCTCTCAATGGAAGAAAACCATTGAAAAGAGATCCCTCCTTTTAGGCTGGTGGTCCCTCCTCCCACCCCTTGCTTTTGGCCCCCTCCAAGGGGTGGCGTGCAGGTCTGGTCAAGCCCGACAACTCCAGGGCCTTCACAAGCCACAATTTTTCATGTCTATTTGACAGGTCTTTTCCTCACTATTCAAAGCGGCTTTCGAAGTCATGTTTGTGTGTGGGGGCTTTCTATTATGGACTCATATTTGATTAATTTGCAGCATTCATGTGTCTAATTCTCTACACACAAAGGGGATGAACTGGTTTGGACTCCATCGACAGGACATTTCTGCCAGGAAAGTTCAAACGGAAGGCAAATGGCTGTCGGTGGGGATGGTTCCCAGCTTTTCTGGGAGAAGCTTAGAAACGCAATAAAGAGTCTATGTTAAAACAACAGCGAATGGTGCTATCGCTGCCAATGGCTTTGGTAATGATGTTTTAAAGCACGTAGGTAAACATCGCAATGCTCTGTCCCGTGTCAGCGCACGCATACATCTTCCCGAGAAGGGGGCTCTGAGAGGACCACAGCTGCTGACATCACACACACACAGAAGCGGTCCCTGGCTTCCTTTCAGGTCCCATCAGTCAACGTCTATCAAGCAGGGGGAAGCAGAAGACAATAAACACCGTCTGCAGTATCGTTAGGGTTTTCAGCTTCGCCTCTTCCAGGTACATCTGCAAAAGTGGGAAAGTCCTGAGGGGCAGAATACCGTTCTTTCTTCTTATTCCTTAATAAACGCTTTCAAATTTGCCTCCGAACACAATTCATCGCCATACCTTCAGTTGTTCCCGACTAAGGAGCCCTCCAAGAGGGGCAGCGGGAGCAGATTATGCAGCAGCCTCCTTCCCGTTCCCCGTTATCATTGAAATTAAAAAGTTAATATTTGTTCTAAACTCCAGGGGAAAAATGCCTGTCCAATGGCCCTCGGTCTCTTATAAAGCGCCTCAAAGAGCTTAAATCTGTGGATGAATAATTTTCAGGAAGCAGAAGAGGAAAGATTCCTCCTCCTTGTGGCCCTGCATTCCACGTGTGCTTTAATAAAAGGCAGGACTCTGGTCATCCTATGATGTCACTCGTACTCTGTATTTAAAAGTCCCCGAAGACCAAGTTATACTTCCTTTTGGTGGAGCCAAAGGTGAAATAAATCTTTGCAGTGTAGAGGAGGGGGAAGAATGTGTATGAGTTCTTCCAGAATCTATGAGGGAGCCTGCAAGGAATCAGGTAAAGAGCCAACGACTTGGGTTTCGGTTTTTCTGATTTACTTCGATGACCTTGGGTTTCCCCTCCTGGTAGAACCGGGGGTGGGGGGAGATGAATCAATGTGTGCTTTTCCATAGGCGCTCATATCTGATCTTGAAAAGTCATCTCTGTATTCTGGGAAAGAGAAATTACGGCAGCAGGAAAATGAGAGTTTGGGACAAGCACACACAGACACAGGTCTTATCTTAGGCTGTGATCCCTGAAAACAAGCTGCCTGTGGCTCCAAGAAAGAGCAGCCAGAGCCCACAGGGTTCTTCTGGTGAGGTTCTGCCTCTGTAAGAACAAAGTGGTTACAAACCTGAAAATATCAACAGCCAAGTACAGGAAAGGAAATTCAGGTACAGATCGGTTTGTCATTTTTAGAGTACGATAAGAAATGGGGGTAGGAGTAGACGGTAGGGGTGGCATGTGACTTGGGATAAAATTAGATCTCCAGCATATAGGGTGTGTGGGCGCACACATGTCCATGCATTCCCGGGTGTGCGGGTGCATGAGTGTGTGTGTATGAGCGAGTGTGTGTGTGTGAGTGCATATGCACGGATATGTGTATGAGTGTGTGTGTGTGCACGTGTGTGTGTGTGTGTGCGTGAGCGTGTGCACAAGTGTGTGTATGAATGTGTATTAATAGGGTAGCAACAGAGGCGAGGTAAAGATTGTAGGGAGAGCAGTTAGAACATCACTGTATTAACACCTAAGTGATAAAATTGTGAAGGAACAAAACCATCAGGACAGAAGGAAGTGGCGGAGTCCACCGGTTGCAGTCTCAAGGTCAGCAGATGCATGAGCCCCTCTCAGCACAGCTAGACATGGACCACGGAGAAGAAAGGGAGAATTGTTCGATGTGAAAGAGTCAAGCAGCAACGTGAATAAACCTGAATTTATTAGAGGTCCGCGTCGTGCGATGCTGAAATCATCTACTTCAGAAGTAGGTGAAACTCAATCATTCCTGTAGGCGTGGCGCCTCGTGAAGAAACGGGAATTTATTTGCACAGCAAGTTCAAGAACTTGGGTTTAATCTGCAGCACCACAAACACACACACACACACACACACACACACACACGCGCGCGCACACGCACGTGCACGCACACGCATACAGCATGCCACTGTGATGTATGCCAGCATGAAGGTGGTACATATGTACCTCTAAGTCTCTGCTCACCAAGTTAATGCCAATCTGGGCACAAGTACGCATATAAGGCAGAGCTCTGACTGCTCACAGCCAAAGCCAACTCTACTGAAGTTAACAGGAAGGACATTTCCCTTAAGAACTTCTCATAAAAACCTCCTAGCAAATTAGAAAGCAGCTGTCCTGAACACAAGACGACAGCCACTGGAGCCCGGGGTCCTGTCCTTGAGGGCAGAAGTGGGGCCGGTGCCAAGGTTTCTTGTGCTTCTTCTCTAAGCAAAGACATCAGTGCGGTTAGTTCAGACTGCAGACCTACACGGACCTTCAACAGACAGGGGCAACCGACTGGCTACACAGCTCTCTGCTCTGGAGGTGAGCCCCTTCCCCCTCCCCCCTCCCCTCCTCTTCCTTCCTCTTCTTGCAGGTGGCTTTTTAGAAGGCTCTTCTAAAAACACAGGGGTCACCACAGAAATGGCAGCTATGGTCTGAAACACGCACTATGTGATGTTTAAACAGATGTGATGGTAAACTTATTCATATAGAAGATTGTAGATTTTTCTTTTTAAAGAAGATAATATTCCACGAAACAGCCCTAATTCTACCCCAACAAAATATATTCCAATTTTTACTTCAAGTTCAAATACTAGAAGATGCCAGACAAGGATAGGCTAGAACCATCTGGATTCTTTCTATACCTTCCAAATTTTGACACGGTGTATCCCAGGCATATTTAAAAGCTGTTGTATCTGTTTAACACAAGTTCAGAGCAGAGGGCTAGCTCCTGGTGGGGAGAGAAACTGTTTCTGTATTTTCAGAAGACCCCAAAACTGAAGGACTTCTAATTTCCAGTAATTATCCTGGTACCTACAGTCCATAATTACAGATAGAGCCATGCCCTGAGCTGCCCTTCAGTTTGTTCTAAACTCAGTGCGTGTAATTAGTCTTGATTAATATCTCACATTTCATATCAACAGGAGCAGTGAATCCGAATGATCCTGTGTTGTTCTGCCGCAGGACGTCTCGCTGCTATTCAAATTCTGTGCCTTTACCAAGGGAACAAGCTGAGCAAATGGAATCTAAGGAAGCCCTGGCACCCACCTGGCCTAGCCTTTCGGGGGTGAGGGGTGGGGAGCAGCAATGCCTTTCCTGTAACCACCCTAATCCCCCTATCAACTAATTAATACCCAGAGAAAGCTGTTACTTGCATGGGAGCAATTATACCAAGTTCCTGGTCGGTGTCCAAATGGACTCACAATATAATTCATGAACAATGAGGCTTAGGCAAAGACATCGTCTAAAGATGACTTCTAAAACGAAAAGAGTTTGAGAAGCGGACCTTAAAGGACTCTGTTAGTAGCTGGGTGACGGGACAGGAAATAAATGCCATTCATTTTTTTAAACTAATTTTGAGGTCTTCCTTTGAACACATATGACTAGCTTAACCTTCATGTGAGCAGACTAGAACCAAACAGACACAGGAGTTGTGGCTCTCTCTTTGGATGCTGAAAAGGCTAAAGACCAGTAAGGGGCTGAAACGCAAAACCTCCTGTCCTTGAACAACTGCCAACTGCTGAACATCCGAATAACGCACTGCACACAGAGTCCTGAGAACCCCCTGAGTTTCGCGTGGCTGAGATCCTCAGTGAGTCCCCACTGCTGCCTTGGCGGTAAATACCTGTTGGAAAGGCCTTCCCCTTTTAGGTGTGAAACAGGAAGCAGTGATTCAGGAGCCATGGTTGTCTGAGGACTAACAGAGAACTGGGACCCACAAGCAGAGGACAGGGTGCAGAGGAGGGCTCACAGACTAAAGCCTATTGCAGCAGTACCGGCTGCGGGTTCTGCTCCCCATTCCGCCTCAGCCAGAGTGGGACTCGTTCTAGTGCAGGGGCTCCCGGGGGGGGGGGGGAGCTTGTCATCCAGCAGAGCAGAGGGCACAGGAACCTAGTGGCTCAGGCAGTCAAGAAAAGGCTCTCCTGATAGAGCATGGCATCTGGTAACAAGCCCCAGTGCATGCTGGGAACTCTTCCCGTGCAGACGGCTGGGCTGGCTGGGAGAGCTTTATCCAATAAAGTCCAGGCACCAAGTTCATCCAAACCAAGCTTTGAAGTAACAAAATGCTTCCTCTAGTCGCCACCCCGATAGACTATCATCTACCACTTACTCACCACGTGCAGAGAGAGAGAGAGAGAGAGAGAGAGAGAGAGAGAGAGAGAGAGAGAGAGAGAGAGAGAGAGAGAGAGAGAGAGAGAGAGCGCCAATGTGCTAACCACACAGGTTTAGATTGTCTGAAATACTGAGTCACCCAGGGAATCAGACACAGCCCTTCCAACGAGAAGTCGAAAGGATGAACAACCGTCCACCCATGGAGTTTTCAGACTCTTTTCTCACTTTTCCAGTGTATACCCACTGGTAGGAGCCAAAAGACTGTCACCCTGAGGAGAGAGAAAAACAAAGTTGTGGGTCGCTCTAACGAAACAGGTTTTTCCTTCCCTTGGAGAGACATTCCTCTATGGTGAGGTCATGTAAAACAGCCAAATGCTCAGTGTAACACACTGGGTCCTGTTCCCTGCAGGTGACTGTGCCCTTCAGCTTGACCTGTGATACAGAAGGAGAGAAAGAAAACCACTCTCCAGTTTCTAAGTAAAAGGTGACCATCTGGCAGCTAAGGTGCCGGAAACGGAAAACAGTGATGTGAACGGACTTGTCAGACAGGTGTGGCCCGGGAGCTGGAGCACAAAGCAAAATGTTTCTGGGGTCGAACCTTGAGCCAAATTAATTTAAAAAGGACAGGATAGCAGAGTATGTGATGTGTGCTGTGCTGGTATTGAAGAAAAAGGAAAAGGAAAAAAAAAAAAAAAACCTGTTCTTATCTGGCAAGGGCACCCCCTGCTGGCCGCCACTCTGAACTCCGCCTCTTGGTCTCTACAGAGCAGGCTTAGAAGTGCTTGCACAGCACAGAGAACCGGGCAGGGCTAGGTGGGCGAGTCCAGCGCACAGCACACAGCACACAAAAAGAGCAAAAGGTGCGGGTCGCCGCCCCAACCACAATCTACCTCCGTCACGGTTCTCTGCCGTCTGATAAATTACAAGGCGGCTGGAAAGAATGACTAGGCTGATTGCTGCTTTGCAGGTGAGAAGTTGGAAGCCTGGGAGGAAAGAGGCCATGTTGCCGGGCCCAGCCACAGAAAGGATTCCTAAATTACACTCACATGTTTATAGCACTTGACTGTGGGACTAAATCTCCACTATCCTTCTAATGGCTCCGGTTTACCGTGACATTCTTAATAGTAATTACTTAAGGTCCCGAGCACATGACAGAGCAGCCTAGGATTAAAACACATTCGAACATGAGACAGAGCGCCTTGCCAGAGAGTGGCCTAGAGTCAGCCTTGCCTTCCCACGGTCCCACCCCCACCCCCCACCCCACTTCTGTGTGAGCTGCTAGGAGCACAGACTTTTTTTTTTTTTTTTAATGAGCTGCCCTTCCAGAGTCTCTGCTTCCCTCTCACCCATTTCATTCTGTTTGGCCTCTTACAAAATAAAGCAAATGTTTCATAACATCAGCACACTGTCGCCTCCCCTCTCCCCCAAAAAAATTCCAGGAAAACGCCCTGGGTTGAAAATGCTTTCTAATCTGGGGCTTGTGTTTAAACTCACTGCTGCCCATTTGAGCTAGTTACCCAAGGAAACCTGCAGCGGGATTCAGCCGGTGCCTGGCACCGAGACTACCACAAAGAAACCTGTTTGTAGAGGCACACAGGTCTCTGCACTCCTGACAGAAACGTCATACTCGAGCGTCTTTAGCTCAAGTTCTACGCCCTTAGTCTCGGGAGTTCACCAGCTCAGGCTGAACTTGGCTTCTCCCTGGGACCTCAATTTCATGTCTGTTCCCAGCCCTGGACTTCAAACACGGGGGACAGGGATGCAAGGCATCTAGGCGTGAGCAGAGAAACATAATGGAGAAAACAAACACGCTTCATCCCCTTTGGGTCACTGGGTCTGGTTTTCATTTTCTAGTTTCCATGTGAAACCCAGGGGTAAGAAGGAACACCCGTGGGATACAGGACCCGTGGAAAAAAAATTCCCTTATTTCGGAATTTTAAAGAAATCGCCATACATAACGCGGTGTGCTTGCTCGTTATTGGATCCAGTTTGCTGAAATGTTTAGGTTTTGGTTCTTTGTGTTTCTTCTGCAACTGGAAGCCGACCGGGATGAGGCAGTTTGCAGTCATTCTCTAATGTGCTTGTTCGAAGAACGCTTGCTGGACGTCAGCTGTGTTTTTGTCAACATGTCCTACGTGGACAGTATTTGATTCAAGAGTGTGTTTTATTCACCCCTTGCTGGTCCCGTAGAAAAGCATCCTGAGGAAGAGCATGATGAGCTTTCCGTGAGGCAGCTTGGAGAGGGACCATCTACCTCTCCAAAGATGCTGTTTACCTACCAAAGGCTGTGAGAACGAGAATGTGGGCTTATTATTATTTATGAGAAGGGGAACTGAACAATTTCACAACGAACACGGTCAATCTGGACCCGTTTGGGGAATAATGCTTCTCTGAATAGAGCTATTAAGACCTCTGTAGTCTACCTGGCCCTGTGTCTGCAGAAAGCCAGAGGTCTTCATAATTATATTTAAATGCAAAGAACTTTTTATTGGTTGCCACTTAGACTGTAGATGACCCATGAGACTTGGGGTGACTTTAGTCATCCCACATGTCCAAAGGCTCCAAACTACACAGCTATACTCACACTCGCACGCACATCTATTCTCTAGGAAAGACAGAATCGGGCTCACTTCATTTCAAATGTGGGGTAACCACAATGACTATCAACTGGAATTCACACTGATTTGAGGGAGTAGGTAGTCCAACTTGCTTCAATAAAATCAGATATAAAAAGGTTGTCTAGAAGGACCCGGAAGACGTCTATTCATGGCTTCAGACAGCACAACAGTAAGTCATGTGGGAGCACAAGGGACCATGAGCCATCTCTCAAGAAGCCAACTTGGTTTTTTTGTTTTTTGTTTTTTGTTTTTTGTTTTTTAAGCTACACTATGTCTTTCTCTCATATTGTAACAATACTGAGAAACATTGCTTGCAGAGAGAGAGAGAGAGAGAGAGAGAGAGAGAGAGAGAGAGAGAATATCAATAAATAAGCTCTGTCTGATACCCCTCAGATTAAACTCAATATGCCATTAATATGAAAAGAATTTGACAGTTTACATAAGGGATGTGACCTGGTGCCAACAACCTCTGGCTTCTTCATTCTCCAGATGGTAGGAGATTAGCAGGCAGCCTTTATTCTCCTAAGAAGATTTCCCCCCATGGAAAAAACTATAAAGACCAGTTCTGTTCCCAACTTCAAGTCTCCTTCACAAATGTCTACCCAATTCTTGGCCTTAACTAATGCCTATTAAAAGAAGCCCTTGCGCTCGACATTATGCAGTGTGGGGGGAAAACACTAAAGGCAAACTTAACTCTAATGCCTGCCTTTAAAAGATCTATTGACAGAAGCAGTAGGGAGAGTTTGAACTGATGTTAACTTAAAGAAAAAAGCTGGCGAGATTCAATTGTGGATGTGAATGCTCGCTTGAGTTTGATCTTGACGGGGGCTTAAGATAAGGGGGATAAAAACCTAAGCCTACTTACACATTAAAAAATGCAGTCACACCACATTCACTGCACGCACCGTTCGAAATTTGTTTTATGTGTCATCACCGAGGGCGCTGAAGGGCACCCTGTATCGTTGGGTACAAAACCACAGCAGAGGGCAATTACTTCACTCTGCTGATGCTAACATGAAGAACCATCTCCTGACATCACACAGTGTCCCCTTTACACCAAGTCTTCAAATGTAACGCAGAATAATGTAATTGAACTTTCCTTCAGTTTTCTTCTGAAGGCAGAAACAACAGGTGGCTAAAGATCTGAGAGAGGAAAAACAGTTCATAACATAAAAAAATAAATAAATAGTAAACATTCTTCCCATATCACATAGGAAGGAATCTTTGAATAATTAGGGAAAATAGCATATTTATAAACAGACTGACCTTGGTAAAATGTTTAGGAGCCTATAACTACACTTAAAATCCAGGCAGGTAAGTGGATACCCTCCCCGATGCTTGGATTGCTCTGTGGCCACCAAAACATGGTATCCACCTGAAAGACCTCCCCTCTAGGAACCACATGAACCCATTAATGACTTTGTTTCAGCACCAATTAGTACAGGCACACTTAGATACTCTGTTCCTTCTTAATATTTCTTACCACACTCTTCACAGAGGAAAACAGAAGTGGGGAGGCCTTGTCTAGAACTGCTATTAGTTTTCTCTGCTGACAAGAGAGTCTGGACAGCTGGTAATCCTGAAAGCTACGAAATAAACTACTGCAGAAACACCGTGCACAGTCAAACCAAACAGTGCGGAATTAAGGTCCCTCTTTCCAATCTGCATCCTCCCAGCAAACATCCAGCCAGAGAAATGAAAACTTTAGAAGCTATTCAAGCTATTAAGAAGGGAGAGATTTCAGAGCCTCTGTTTGGCAGGACCCGTTTCCATCAGCTTCTAAAACCATTTAGGTAAGAGAACATTCACATTTGCCAACAGCAAATACACTTTGAGGTCCCCAGGAATAAAAGTTTTTGTGGAAACCGCAAAGGCCATAAAAGGGGGGAGGGGTTTATTTAATTTCTTTTGTGCTCACTGTTTCATTTCCTAAAGGAGGAAATGCGGGACAAACAGTAATTTAATGAACACATAAAACACTCACCCGAGGACGCCATTAATGGCGACAGACCAGATCTCATCTATGTAAAGCACGCAGTTCTCTAAACACATTGGCAGAGTTCAAAACTGAGTTCTTCCAAATGGATCTTTTCTTGTCTTGTAGTGTGTTCTCACAGAATTGTCTCTCCCATCCCCATTACCATAGTCATTTTTTTTAAGCAAAAACAAAATGCCTTACACGCAAAGGGACTGTTCTCCAACCCAATAGCCGGGGCCATCTTGGCAATCAGATAAGGAGGTTCGGAAACAGCTTAAGGAAATGAGCTAATAACACGACTGCCCACAAGCAGATTAGCCCTGATTGCTACAAAGAATGCTATTAGGGGCACCATGATTTCAAGTGATCATTTTTCCAGTCTGTTGTGGAAAGGTTAATCTGCAACCCTATTCGTAGAATCAATTCTGCAACGTGCTAAATACAACACAGTTACATTTAGAAATCCGTCATCAGGAGCCCGTTGACATTTCTTTTTAATTGTCTTAGAGAAAGACTAGTTCAAGGCCTCCCCATTTCCATTTTCATCTGTGAAGAGCGTGGTAGAAATATTAAGGAGGAACAAAGATTCCTGTACTTACTGGTGCTAAAACAAAGTTTTATAACACGACTCGAACAATTCGCGCTGTCTGTCCAGCATGTCTGGCACAGGCTTGTGAGGGGGAAATATACTGGCTGTTTATAAAGACTAACAAATTTTAACTTCCAAATTCTTTCCTTCAGGGTGATGAGAGAACACATCCAGAGAGCTCCCTCAAATACCGAGCCCCCTCCCTTCCAAATCCCAGGAAAACAGCTGCTGTCGTAAGGGAGGTGGGATAAAATCCTGTCCAACCTCCATTCTGCCCAACCATCTCTAGGTCGTTTCCCCCACCACGCCCCACATTCCAAGGGTTATTTCCATTCCAAAACTCAGGAACCTGTTCCAACCTGCCTACCCACCCCAGCCTGCGAGACTTGTTTAAAGAGTTAATATCTGCATTTCATTCCTCATTTGAAAAGATCCAGTGGCCAGTTGCACCAGACTTTCACCCTTGGCTGGCAGCAAGATCAGATTGTGAAATGCAAATCAGAGTGCCTTTCACCTGCAAAATGACTAACGTAGATGCTGCTGGGAATTTCCTCCGGGGAGCTTTCGGAGGCACCACCACCACCTGGGCACTCTGAAGCAAGCCCTTTGTAAACACAAAACCCAGGCCTGGCTTGAGAAAGTAACCTGGGAAAGTGGGGAATTTATCATTCCCAAATGAAGACGGTCTCCCAGCAGGGATGTTGTGCCTATGGACATTTTGGAGTTCCTAAGAAATCTAAATATCAGGTATCCCTGATGGACGTCCAAGTAGAAGAAGAATGTGCCCCTTTCCGATACAGAAAGCGGGTGGAAACGGAGACACTTAAGGATCCCCCCACCCCACTCTAGCTGGATTACATCCAAGACCCACTTATCTGAGATAGAATTAGACCAAATGTCAAGAGGGAAGAATGGACCGGCTTACCCCTTCGTGTTTCAGGAAGAGCTGGCCCATAGTATTTTGATGACATTTTAAGTATAAAAGGGTTTTATTGTAAACTTTGGACCCCTAGAAGGCCCAGCTTCTTGAGAATTTTGAAAGGAGAGATTAGTTGGAAGAGCCTTGCTTTGGATTCCACCCTTCAATCACGTTAGACACAGGGCTTTAGCCACTCTCTCTGCCCGAAAGTCATGCATGTGGTTCAAAAGTTTAATTATATCACCGGCTGCATCGGAAGCGTATTGTCTCTCATCCACAGGAGGGAGAAGACCTTTCTCGGAGTGCTGGGGTTCAGGCATCATGGTGGAAGATTTCCACAGATTCCTCAGGTTATGCCTGACAATTGCTATTTTTTCTTCCCCCTCAACTGATCAAAGAACGCAGCCTGGGTCCTGATGAGATTCTAAAAGGTTTTCCCTCAAATTCTAAACTTTCTGGCGACAGTCTTGCTCTCCCCCCTCAAACAGCTGAGCTGTTAATGGATGAGTATAAGCACAATCGTATTGGCACTTTTTACCTAACTCCCTGGTTTCCCGCCAGCAGTCATTCAGCTGACAGGAATGCACTAAATGCTTAGGTGTTGAGAAGATGCAACAGAGAGAGAGAGAGAGAGCTGTTCCCAGAGAAGCGTGCAACCTCAGCCAGGTAGAACACAAGCTAATTAATCTAGTTATGAGCCAATTAAACGAGTTATGCATGTAGACTAGGCCAAAACCCACGAAGTCTGAGGTAACCGTGAGCTTCCTTTCTCAAAGTTGAGAAATATTTATTGCAGTCAGTATGAAGTTGTGGCTTGAGGGAGGGGGTTACAAAGAACGGAGAAGCTACCCTGGATCCCAGCCAGACCCATGAGCTGACAAAAAAACAAACAAACAAACAAAAAAGCAAAAAAACAACAAAAAAAAAACTTGCCTGTTCTGATCAGGAGGAAGCAAACAAGGAAGAATATGTTTTCACGATGAATACCAAGGGGTCACAGAATATCATAAAAATGATAAAACAAGCTAAGTCAGAGGACCAAGGAGGAGTGGTCATCCTTACACGTACACGCACCTAGCCCACAGCAACGGTGACAGGATTTTTGCTTGTCCCCAGTACACACGCTCACACCCATGGACATTTGGTGACCACATCCTTATGTCAGTGGAGAGAACCTAACAGCAACTTGACCCACAAAAGGAAAAGCCCCACTGAAACTGAAAACAAGTCTTCGATGATTTGAGCTCACTTAGACCAGGGCAGGGAAACCTCACCCTCACTACCCAGGGCTTCAACAATGTTTCCAACTTCCAAATCCCAAAAGGGAAAAAAAAATCAATAAGACCATGCTAGATTGTGTCTGTCTCCCTTCCAACGTGGTCATGAGTGTTTGTGTGTGTGTGTGTGTGTGTGTGTGTGTGTGTGTGTGTGTGTGAGAGAGAGAGAGAGAGAGAGAGACAGACAGACAGACAGACAGACAGACAGACACAGAGAGAGAGAGAGAGAGAGAGAGAGAGAGAGAGAGAGAGAGAGAGAGAGAGAGACCCACATCAAAAGTACATAATCGGGGCTGGAGATTTAGCTCAGTAGTAGAGCGCTTGCCTAGGAAGCGCAAGGCCCTGGGTTCGGTCCCCAGCTCCGAAAAAAAGAACCAAAAAAAAAAAAAAAGTACATAATCCTAATCAGACCGGCCACTTTCCGTGTGCCTAGTGCATACCATGCACAAACCTGCTCTGTTCTTTCTTTCCTCCAACTCTGGATATTAAATGCTAATTCTGCCCTCCGTTTATATATGTGGGTGCCGTGGTAAAAATCGTCTATATAATCATAATAGTAAAGACTTTAGACATAACCACATCTGGATTGGAATTTTGGCTTCCCCATCATCCAACTACGTAATACTGAGCAAGATAAGACATCTGAGGACTGAGAGAAGTAAGTAAGGCATACGTATACCGAGAGCTAGCATGCAGCAGGAGGAAACAGTGCCTCTTACTGTAATTATTACTGTTGTTTAAAGTGTTAGGAGGCTTGCTATCCTTTTCCCTTTAGACCTGCGTGATGTATTAGAGGCTGCAGGATTCCTAACAGATATCTATCTTTCAAAAGAAAAGGTAGGAAAACGTTCTCTTTCATAAAACGGCACCACGTGCGGTAGGAAAAAAGAATTAAAAGCCGCAGTACGTGGTGCCCTTGTTTGTCCTTCTGACCAACCCCCGAAATCAGCAGTGTGAGGACTCAGTAAGTTCGTTTAACACAAGCATGGTGAGTTCACTGTTTGGTGGAAATGTCCCATGCACCGGAGGCTGTGCTCTTGGTTCATTTCCAGCAGAGCCTTCCTCCTCGGACCTCAGCGGCCTGGGCTGCACAGCTGCACTCATGGCCTTTCATTTACAGATTCCACTTACTGATCAAACTCTCTCCGGCTGTCCACAATATTCCAACTCCGCAAGGAAGCCGCAGAATGCTAATTAGCTACAACTCAGAATACTTGTAACCAAAGTCTTTATCTGTAAGTATTTTAACCGCTCACCCTAAACTATAGCAGGTCCTGGACTTCGGAGGCAGCTGGAGCACATGCGTGCACATAGATGAAGGTGCCAAAAATAAGTTGGCTTTTAAAGGAACTTGCCAAGTACCGATAGTGATGTAGGTATTTCAATGTACAGAATTCCTGTCCCGTAATCAATCCCGACTGCAAATTAAGAAACTTACTAGACATGAAATTTCTGACAAGACTATGAGCACTATGATCAATGCTCCACTTGGAGATAGTAGTGATCATATATCGAACTCCAGCCTGGATTTTAAAATTAACAATACTTGCGTGGGAACAGCGTTTGCATTTTATCAAACCATTTTTTCCCTTGCTACATACGTTGCTCCATTGAAGAATTCTTCTCCTAAGCGATGACTTTAGGATGAACAACTGTAAAACCTTACGGGAGACAATACCCATAACAGAGAGAGAGAGAGAGAGAGAGAGAGAGAGAGAGAGAGAGAGAGAGAGAGAGGGCTACAACCACACCTAGGCAGACACATCCTGCTGGACCACTCTACCAGATAAGTCCTCACAACAGTTTGGCTGTGTTAGTGAACACATTGTTCTGCAAACTGTTGGGCCCTCTGAACTTAATTTAGTGCGGTCTTAAAAAACAAACAGGGCTGGACAGATGGCTCTGCGGTTAGAGCACTGACTGCTCCTCCAGAGGTCCTGAGTTCAAATCCCAGCAACCACGTGGTGGCTCACAACCATCTGTAATGGGATCTGATGCCCTCTTCTGGTGTGTCTGAGGACAGCTACAGTGTAGTCCTATATAATAAAGAAATAAATCTTTTAAAACAAACAAACACACAAATAGCTTCAGGGGTTCCAGATCTCAGCATGGAGCTAGTACACTGAGAAAAGAAAAATTTGCTATAAATCTGTAATTTGGATAGAACTGGAAAATAATATGGAAAAGGAAAATCTTACAATCTATGTCTGCGTATAAAGTATATAGTTGTAGCAAGATACCATTGCCAATTGAGCCACCCAGGCTGTAAACAACACTGCCAGCCAACGTGTATAATTTAGATCTGGTTCTCTCCTCCCCAACTGGCCCAGTTGCCAAGATTCATTAATAACCTTCAGAAACATCCCATTTTTCACCTCGGAACAAATTCACACAGGTTAAGCTGTTTTATATGTACGGTACTGAGAGGGGCAACAGAAATCATTTAAACTGAGTCCTTCCACAACTGCTCAAGTTTCATCCCCCCTGTGATATGATCCTAGGAGATCTTTCATTATCATGGTCCCTTACCCCTGAGACGTATGAAAGAATAACAAAGAGAAACAGAGACATGCTGAGCCTTTAGGGAGGTTAACAGCTCTAAACAGTGAAAAACATTCCACTAGTCTATAGCACCTCGGCTATCTGAGTAAGCTGCCGGCTGGAATTATATATCAGATCTAACGAGAAGTGTCTGAGGCCATCTACACTGGTGACCAAGGGCTCCTGGAGGCTCCACAGCCAGACCTACGGCAGGGATTGAATTTCCCCAGACAGCTCACTACAGCACGCAGTAACAGTTGTCACATTCAAGTAGCGTGTGCTGTCCCAGTGCTTTAGACTCAAGTCTCGCTTGTACAGCTGTCTGTCTGAGGGTGGAAATGAGGACAGAGAGGAGTCTAGGGAAACAGATCCTCACACATCTTGAGAGACAGACTCACAGTTCTGGGCCCCCTGAGATCCCATATCGCTCTGTCACTGTGGGAGCCGACGAATCTGTGCTATATAGTCATGAGGACTGAGTCTCTGTTATGGGTTTGTCCCAATCACAGACTTTGAAGGGAATCAGAGAGGGACGGCACCTCAAACCCTCTTGCTACAAAGAAAAGCAGAGACAGCATTTCCTGGACAGCAAACCTCCCCAAGATGGCCTAAAGTCACATTAGAAGTTCACGGGTACAAGTCGATGACGCACAAAGGAAGATGAGTGTATTAAAACGGACTGACACCTAACAAAGATGAAATGGCAGTGGCTCTAACAAAATGATACATGACTGGTAAGCTCTTCGGTGTTGTAGCATCACCTGATATCTGCCCTGCCAGGGTATATTGACCAAGTGCACGGCCTAAGTTATGGTGGGTACTCCGTAGAGATGGATAGAACTCACAGATACTTTGATGTGTATGCATGGTGTATGTATTTAGCATTGTGCGTGTTCACGTGGGCTAACATTCATTTGTGTGAGTGCAGGTACACACATATGACATAGTGGAGGCCATGGGGCAACCTTGGACCTTGCCTTCCACCATATTTACCTACCATATTTGACCATGGTTACTTGCTGTCTATCACTTTGTATGGAAGGGAGCTGTTCCTGGGGTTCACAGAGGTACCTTGTCTCCACCTCACCGTAGGTACATTGGAATTACAAATATGTGGTTTGGTATCTGGCTTTACAGGTGCTCCTCCACAATGCACGATTGGGAAGTTATCCACTGACCCAGCCTCATCCGCCCCTAACAGGTACTTTAAGCTGCATGTTGAACAGCCCTTCTCAGAAAGGCTTGCTACTATAAGTGTATCTCTCTCTCTCTCTCTCTCTCTCTCTCTCTCTCTCTCTCTCTCTCTCTGTGTGTGTGTGTGTGTGTGTGTGTGCAGCTTTTAAAATATTTGCACAAGCTTATTTCCAACTCTCAGCAGGAAATTCACTTACGTTTTGGACACGCATACCCTAAAGATAATTTTATACACTATCTCCGATAGTTTTTGTGCATGGCTCGAAGTTGCAGAGAGAGTTTCTTACGATGCAAAGCGGCCGCTCCTTTAGCCACCAGTGTGCGTGGTCATTTGTTATGGCTGCTGCCACTCCCGATTCTGAATGCATATGCTACTAGTACGCAACGTTTTCTTCCGTCGTGAATTAACTTAATGGAAGATGATGAATGCATAATACAATGAAATACGATTAAGATAACGAAGATGTCCTGCGCTGGGCAGCACCGCCCATCGTGTGTGTGCTATCAAGGTGATACACAAATGTCTCCATTTGGGGACATGATACATTTTGGGTATCTCGGAGGAGGGAGGCCCAGTTTCTATTTGCACTCGTGAATCTTTCAAGTTCTTTAGGGGATGTGGCAACGCGTCATTCATTTAACAAGTATAAAGGCAGGCAGCACTCGACAAAGAGTGACTCTCAACAACAGGCAGGCCTTTGCCTTTGGAAGACATTGAAGGCCTCCAAATGGCATGTCTTCCTGAGTTCTGACAGAGGTCACAGAGGGTAAGATTCTGGAAGAGCAAAGAGATACCCCCATCTCTGTTTAGATGATAGTTTGGGGCCTCTTTTTAAACGTTACTGTTATTTTCAACCAGGCCAAAGTAAACGATTCAGAAGGAGAAAGTAAACAATTTCTAAGGACTACGGAAAAGCCCGAACAACCTCTCTCTTTCTCTTCCTTCTTTCCTTCTCCCTTCTACCCGCCGTCTAGGCCGAGAGCAGAGACTACAGCACTCCCTCCTATACACAAGGTGAACGGAAGATTAGCCTTCCAACAGGAGAGCTGTAAATAACTAGAGTCTAGTAGTTAGTAGGGCTCCTTTATGGCTTGAGAGGTTGTAACAACAGAAGTTCTAAATTTCCCTGATCAAAACTTTAATTTCCTCCTACGGGGAAACACCAGGACAAGCTCTAACGGTCAAGATGGGTCATGTGCCCAACACCGCGTATGTGAGTGGGGATAAAGAACGGAGATAACGAACTGTAATCCGGGAAAATTCAGGTACATAAAGATCCAAGAGGCTTACAACAATATTATGTGAGGATTCAGTTGAGAAGAAAGGTATCTTAGTCAACTAATCACCTATATCATAGGGTGATCCTCTCTAATACAAACTTCCCAGAAAATGGCCGCATAGACTTGGCTAAATTCAGGGCAACTCAAAACATAGAGGAAATCAATTATTCAGGCGAGAATCCTGATTCTGATGGAAGTAATCTTAACAGAAAAATATGAAGATAAGAGATGCTGGGAGATCAGTGGTAATCTAAATGTGGGTATGTTAATTATCCATGGTGAGCCGGGCACTACCAAGACAAGGGTTAGATGGAAGGCTCCATGCCTACTCTCAGAAAAGTTCCTGGTGAATGGTGGCTTTGGTGGAAATGTTGCTTGCTTGGTAAGGACAGAGCAAGCATAGGCCTTCACAGAAGATCCACTGTGGACCTAGGTAGCATCAATGTCCAGGAGGGTTTGTTCACCTCTTGGGACAACCTACCTGCTAACATTCCCAAAGGTTCAATTAGCTCCAGGGAAATACTAACAAGGCCCAGGCTGCTCTGGGAGTATAAAAACATTGCCCCAAAGGTCCAATCAGAGTCCCTTTAGGAAATCTACAAAAAGGGGAGCTCTGTGCCAAGAGACAGAGACCAGGCAGTTAAGCCGAAAATACTGCGTGAATTATTCTCTGAAGTGACTTGAAACTTTCACTGGGACCAGAATCCATTGAGGACCCTATCTGCTCAAATTGGTTGCTTCTGAATGTGAGGGAGCCAAACTCTCTCCGAAGATAAGCCGCACTTCGATAAAAGTGGGAATCCAATGTTTAGTCTCTTCGGCCGAAGCATCGTCTGTGTTGTGAGCTGTTGCGTTTCCTGAGATTTGATTCCCCAGATGTATTGTTTAGGCATAAATAACCTTTCAATGCAATACCTGAATGTTTCTGTTTAAAACATTACCTGGATTTAATACCACCCTCTAAATACTACTGGCCTGTCTTCACTCATATACAACTCGGCCGTTAAAATTTTTAATGGACATCATTAATTCCTCTGGTTTATTTTTCTTCCCAAGTGGCAGCATTTACTAACAGCTATTTTTTTTTTTGATGAGATGCCTGCTATCATGTTTTCACAGTTGCTAGCTCTAGGGGTCCTCCTAGTAGTTAGTAGAGACTCGATAAGTGTCTATGGAAATGAATGACTGGACAGACAAAGTGAGTTGCTGGAAGACGAACAGAGGCCTCATACACAGAGCACAAGAATGTATATGACCCATCTATTCCACAGTTCTGAAGCAAGAGTAGAAACTACAGAGATGGGGGAGAGGTCGGAGTGGTCCGATTAGCAGCAAGACTTTTAATGTGGGGCAGGGGGGGGTCGTATTTTATGGGTACTATTCCTCGGTCATGAGGAAAACATCACTTGCTGACACAATGGCACCAATGACTAACATGGTGACTAGCACATGAGCAAACCCTCTGGGCTACGAATGTGTGAAAAATCCACACTGGGAACAAACTTTACCACTCAGAGAAGTGTGGATAAAAACCAGAGGGGATCTGGGGGAAAAAAAGGAGTTTCGACACAATATCCACTGTAACTGGGAGTGTGTACACTCTCCTGCTTCTTCCTCATAAGCAGAGATGGCAGGTGGGAATTGTAAGTTAACTTTTACAAAATATGAGTGCCAGCAAGCCTTCTCACCCAGCCTCCGAGCTGACTCATCCCTGTCAAATCTCTCATCAAGGGAAAAATGGCGATCCCTCAAGAGTCTTGATTCTTGCCCATCCCTATGTACAACAGCGGCCAGTTTAAGGCAAGTCAGGGAAGAGATGGATGATCTAGTCAGATAAACTCTTCCAGAAGGAGAATGAGACAGCGTACCGGCAAACGGAAAACCATCCGACACGGGAACAGAAACCTTAGGAACTGCTTTACGTCTGACCTGAAAATACAGATGAACGAATGGTTTTCGTAATAAACCTGGGATGAATCAACCAGGGGGGCCCATACTGTTCCTATGATCTACGGCAAGCGAAAGTGGCTATGCGAAATGCAAGGGTAAAAGGAGAGGACGCTATCAAATTCATGAATCCTTCAAAATCAAGTTGGTGACTAAATATGGAAAAGATGATTTTTTTTTCCTTTCTGTGAGAGAAACTGACATGTTGCCATAGCAGAAATTAGCCCTAAATGTCTCAGAACTGTGGTTAGACATTAAGTTACGTAAGAACATCTGGATGGCTGTAAATCGGTGGGAGATGTTATACGGCACAAACAAAATGATGTGTTGGGGACAGTTTAGTTCACTGATATGTTTCATGCTCTGGATGGCACCGTGAGTAAAGCTACTGACAGGAAGCCCTCCACGCAAAGCAAATCACTCAGAGAGAAACATCGGACTGACATCCAAATCCCGATCACGTTAACACTGGAACAGGAGCCTCCTCTCAAATGTGGCTTCTCATGCCACCGGCCTGAATGAAGAATACCGTGTTTACAATGCTTTCCTTTGTTTCTGAAGTCTTCGGTTGACTCCACGGATGGCTCAAAATTTGGGTATTTTTGTTTTGTTCAATCATGCTCAATTAAGAATACAGCCTGCCTACCTAAATAAAACTCACCGTGTAGAGATCTACAATTATGGGAATAATCACTCAGAGTAAATTTTTTTGCACAAATGGTTGGTTTTTTTTTTTTTTTTTTTTTTTTTTAAGGCACCTCATATCTAGAAGCCAGAAGGAAGTTGGGTTTTCCCACAGAGAACAAGGCAAAGGATTACAAAACACATTTCCAGCTCAAGTTAGGACTCTTGAGTAAAACAACAAAAATGCTCCCCCCCCTCCCCCCCCCCCCGCATAAGTCAACTAAAAGAATGAGTGAGGTCCAGGGAGGACTCACGAACAGGAGCAGGGAGCACGAGCACAAACAGGGAGTAACACTGTAGGACACACTGCTCCCTCCACATACCAAGGAGAATGGACTCTGCTAACATCCCCACTGTGCACCTATCTGACAAGCTGTTTCCTAACTCTCCGCCCAAATTGTTACTTCTGTGTCAGTGTATGTATCAAAAACCAAGGGTCGCTGAAACATTGTTTTCAACCCTAGGATACAAGCCAATGGGAAAGTCTCTCCAACAGTCTTACATTCATAACAATGCACCAAGATTCTTGTTTGCTTTGGATTATTTTATTTCC